>NC_092339.1:150640000-150927500 GCF_046630445.1 Rutidosis leptorrhynchoides
AAAAAAAAGATTTTTAATAAGTTTTAGTTATTTTGTTGTAAAAATATGCGTTTTTAATTTTAAAAATACAAAAATACAAAAATATAAAAAAAAACAAAATTTAAGAATTTTTAAGGGTTTGTTAAATATATAAGTTCTATAAAGTTTCTTTATTATTATTTTGTAAAAATATAAGTTTTATTTAATTTATATAAATATATTATATAAATATATAAATCATAAAAACAGAAAAAAAAAATAAAAGAAATCAAACGGCCCGGTACTGTAGCAGCCCACTCTCTGGCCCGAAAATCTAGCCCATGCGATCGCATGAGCCCGAAGGCAAATTCTCATGCGATCGCATGAGGGTCTCTGACACGCCGCAGTTGACTCCAACAGCAATCATTACGGAGTATTATTATTAATTATAATTTATTAAAACCCTAATTAGGTTTTATTTATTTATTATTTAGTTTAGTGTTATTTAATTAATTTGTATTATTTAGTTTTAATTCAGTTTTATTAAATTATAAAATTAATAGTTTTATAAAATAAATAATATAAAAATAATTTTTTTATAATTTTTTTTTTACTTTTTACAACTTTAAGTTTTTTTTTATATTTTTTTATTTTTTTATTCGTTTTAGCATAATATTTGTATTTTTCGCTCGTTTTAGTTTTAATATATAGTTTTTGCCATAGTTATTTTTATTTCTAGATTTTTAAGATTTGCCATAAAATCCCTTAAGTGTTTTTTCTTTAGACTAAGATTTAGGTGCTTTAGAATTTTGCGACGCCGTTTTTAATATTTTAAGTACTTTTTAAGTTAATGCCATTTGAGATTTAGTTTTTCTTTTAATGAAAGGACCCGTCCTTATCCACCTGGACGAAGTTATCAACATTTGGTCCCATTGCGATGATCGACTCCAAGTAATGTCCTTAAAATGAGCTTATGCACAGCGGAAGACTTAATTCGTACCTGAGAATAAACATGCTTAAAAGTGTCAACCAAAAAGGTTGGTGAGTTCATAGGTTTATCATAACAATCATTTCAATATTTTAATAGATCACAAGATTTCATAATCATAAACATAATACACTCGCAAGTGTATGTAAAGCATTCTATGTGGTTGAGCACTTGGTAACCATACTTAACATTTAATCAACGTCGCATATTCCCTTTATTATGAAATCTCACTACACCGTACCAAGTGTAGTTACGAAACGAAGTACTGTGCAACCGTTGAATACTGGTCGTCCAGTCCGGTTGGGGTTGTCAGGCCCGATAGATCTATCAACAGGATTCGCGTTTACAATACCCATGTAAATAGTAGTTACCAAGCTACAGGGAAGTATGCCAGGGTGGTACAACTCAACGTAGAATATATTTTTAAGTACTTGTGTCTATTTTGTAAACAATTATAAAAGCAGCGCATGTTTTCTCAGCCCAAAAATATATATTGCAAAAGCAATTAAAAAGGGAGCAAATGAAACTCACCATACTGTATTTTGTAGTAACAATACATATGACGTCATTGAGCAAGTATAGGGTTGGCCTCAGATTCACGAACCTATATCATTTATATATATATTAACACATATAGTTGTAATCAAATAAATTTATATATATATTTATTAATGATATCATTTTACATTAATAACTTGTATTTTTCATAAATATATTCATTTTTTGCACTTTACTAAATAAAAATATAAGTATATTATATGTTTTTATGTATAGTTTTATATAACTAATAGTTATTTGATAATATTAATAATAATAACTAAAAAGTTGTTCCGTTTTATAATAATAGTAATAGTTGTTATGATAAAAAATAATGATACTAGTATTAAAAAAAAAAATATTTTTAACAAAACTGATAGTCTTTAATAAAAATGATATTTTTAGTAATAAAAATGTTAATTTTATTAGTATTAATAATAATAATAATAATAATAATAATAATAATAATAATAATAATAATAATAATAATAATAATAATAATAATAATAATAATAATAATAATAATAATAATAATAACAATAATAATAATAGTTAATACCTTAGAAGCTTTTCTTAAAAAAAATAAACTGCCTGAAACGGGACTCGAACCCGCAACCACTCATTTCACTAAACACGTTACAAACCATTGAACTGCCATTTACTTTCTGAATTAAACCCCACATTTAATTCTTTTATCATGTGGATACTTGAAGCCCAATTCAATGATTAATTTAACAGCCCAATATAATTATATTTGGCCCAACAGAGAAACTAGACCTCGGCCCAAGTTGATAAATTAACCAAGTCCAATACCTAATAGAATGATACGGCCCAATTGATTTGCAAAAACCCAAAGTAGTTCGCTGAGAAAAAAAAATAAAAAAAATTTGTGGTTTGTGTTTGGTATCCTGCGACAACAGTAGGGTACAAGGGCTTCTTCGATTTTCTTTTTCATCATCATCATTTTTCACGTATCATTATCAGCACTTATCATCGTTATCATTTATTGTCTCCATCGTAATCATCTTCACTGTAAATATCATCAAGCTTCTTGTTTCATATATATTACTATGCTCAACAATGGTAGGTTGCGAAACTGAAGCAAAAACAGAAGCATACAGCGGCTACTATTGGTAGTTTAAGGGTGGCATTTGGTGGTTGCTTGCGACAGATTTCATCATAAAAAGAAGAGAGAAAAAGATAGAGAGAGAGAGAGAGAAAAAAAGTGGTGTTGCGATTGTGTCGGTAATGGTGGTGGTTTACGGTGAGGATAGGAGAGAGAGAATGAGGGATATAGAGAGGGAGATGGAAGGTGATAGCCGTGGTGGTAGTAGCTCGATGGTGAAAGTGGTGTTGGAAGTTCACGGTGATGGAGTGATTGGTGGTGATGATAGCGTGAAGAAGGTGATGAGATGGGTGTTGTGGTGTTCGAAGGACGATGGTGACTGTGGTTGTTATTGGTGGTGATCGGTAATCGGTGGTCTAGAAGGTTGATCGATGGGATGATGTCGGGTTGATGGAGGATGGTTATGATGGTAGCCGGTGGTTGAGGAAGACATGGTAGTTGATGGTGTTTAATGGTGATCCGGGTTCCTCAGTAAGAGTTTATATATAAAGAAGGAGATATATGTATGTATATATTCTCTATAGGTTTATAGATATAGATATATAAAGAGCAGAGATATAATGCAGAAAGAAGACAATACACTAATAATTATTAAACCAATTAAGCACAGTATCCACAAATCATGCGCAGTATTTCCAAAGTATAATATAAGTTATCATATAAACGTGTAAACTCATTTAGCATAGTTCAGCAGCCTCTACCGACGTTTAGATATTTTAACTTTACGGAGTGCTATATCGTGTCCATTGCTAAACAGTTGACGTATAAAAGTGTCCCTAAAAATCCCAAATTTTTAGATTAAATATATTTAATTATTTCACTCATTATATGTTTGAAACCTGATCAAAAAGGCTCGGTAATTATTTATTTTATGTTCCAATTTATATGAACGGAGTACTAAAACTTAGCTCGAGGTATTTAAATATATTTGTAGCAAACTTAGAATTGATAAGACTTAATTATAGACCAACATTTAAGTTCAACTTCTCATAAATTCGAGTGTAAACTTGTTTAATATCGATCATAAAAGTTGTCCTGTCATTTGAGCTCAATCCCAAATAGAATGTACAAATTAATTAAAATTCAAAACAAGATAGTAAATATATTTTCAACTAGTCTGAAGTTTACGTAGTCTATTAATGAGCTTTCGTTTATGTTCAAATCACATAAGTTTGAATTACTTATTTAAATACTAACGAATTGACAAACGAGTGTTACTATTATTTAATTATTATACTTAATATACTTTATATATAGATTCTCAATAACTTTTATTATATTTTATATTATTTTAAATTACAATTCAAATTATTATTATATAAATATAAATATATATGCATCTATTTCCAAATAGTTGTTCGTGAATCGTCGGGAACAGTCGAAGGTCAATTGAATAATGAAACAGTTCAACATTTTTGAGATCCAACCTAACAGACTTTGCTTATCCTGTCAAAATATAATATCGTATCGAGAGTTTGTTTTAAAATTAGTCGAAATTTTCCGGGTCGTGACAGTACCTACCCGTTAAAGAAATTTCGTCCCTAAATTTGAGTGAGGTCGTCATGGCTAACAATAAAAATATTTTCATGACGAATATGAGTTGATAATTAGAGTTTTATCATTATTGATTAATATAGATAAAACGATTCAATTATGTGAATCGTACGAATGAAGCTGTCACAAAAGATTGAGATAGAGATTTAACTTTTTGACGTAGTCACGGTGGATTTCCGGAATTCAAGAAATTTAAAAAAAATCTTCTAAAGAAAATGTAATAGCATGATTTATTAGCAACTGTTGGAATTACGGGAAAACATAAGTATCAAGGAAATATTTTCGTGATATGCTTAGAGATTAAGTAGAATGAAAGAGTCGTATAACATGGCACATGATGACGTTCGGGTCTGTGAATCATCACGTTCCATTAGAAACTCAGCATGACTTACTGTAATATAATCACGTTGGCCAAGTGTCATTATATTATACTAACACATGCTTCAATTCCCAACACTTCTCCACAATTCATTCATAATTTAAACTCAAATTTTTGCAGAAAGATAGAAACTAAAACAGTTTCTTTTATGATGTAGCATAGATAGCACGAGGAGATAGAAAATTTCGATCAAAGATATTTATGAAGGTATCTTCAGAAATATCGAAGATATTTATAACAGAAGATACGATGATATCTTAGAATTTCTAAAGTACCTAAAATTTAAGGGTGATGCAGAAACTTTTTCTACAAGGAATTGAAATAAGTAGGAAGCAAAATCTTCGTTGAAGATTTCATCAGACACTGAAACATATGGATTCTTTGAATATAAGGTTTCGTCCTTGTATTTGTCCTTGGTCTCCTTCATGGTTAGCTCAATCCGTTTTTCAATACCAAATTTTCTATCGAGCGTTCCTAACACTTTTTTTATCAACTTTTGGCCATTTAGGCCATCTACAATTTTACTGTTTCCTCTGCATTTAATGCAGTCATATCTGAATCGTCGGTTATCAATCCGAGGTGGTTTCAAGAGAATTGTGTTTTTAGATAATTAAACGCTGATGGTAATAAGGTGGAGTATGAAAGGTTCCCCAATAACAATAAAGAGTACACATATATATCAAGATTATAATAAGGTTGTTTCGGATAAAAGTCGGAGTTGACTTGCTGGAGCTGTGACAAATTTTGCTACTTTGAAAGGGTTTACCAAATTATTTTGGGTAATAATAACACTAAAGGAATTAGCACAACTACTTGTAAAACGTTTACTCAGTTGCCGAGAGTTTTTCAAATGCATAACTATATGCATCAATCTTTTCTTCCGTAGATGAAGTGCGGCTGGTTCATCCTCTCGATCGAGATGTTTTCGAGAATCATGAAAAATTTGAACATGGATTAGAATCGTCAAGATTCAAATGAGGTTTAAGATGAAATCAAGTGGCAAACTTGAAGAATTATTTAGTTTCATATGTTATAATCAATATTTTAATTCATTTTTAATTGTCCAATGTTGATAGTTCAATAGTCCAATAGTCCATATATAGTTTAATATATAATATTCGAATTAATTAATACGTATCGTGACCCGTGTACCGGTCTCAGTATTGATCACAACTCAAACCATATATATATTTTGGAATTAACCTCAACCCTGTATAGCTAACTCCAACATTCACATATAGAGTGTCTATGGTTGTTCCGAAATATATATATAGATGGGTCGATATGATAGGTCGAAACCTTGTATACGTGTCCCGTTATTTAAAGTGCGTAAAATAAATAACAGAAATTAAATGACGATAAATAAAATTGCGAGAATATAAATTGCGATAATTAAATTGTGGTAAATAAAATGTAACCAGTTAGCTAGGAACAGTTAGCTAGGAACAGTTAGCGTGAATTCTTAACAATATTTCAATTAGTTAATTCGTTTGTTTCTAACAAATTTTATTTTGTCCAATGTTTTCTTCATTATGCCACTTGTTGGATTCTGATAGGTCAAAATCCAAATATGAAATTGAATGAAAATGATTATTATGTAGTGAACGGATACGTATATCGATGGATGTAAGTAGGATAGTAAATGACTGCTGAATCAGATTGGAAGAATGTACACTGTAACTTATTAATATGAAATCTAAATATTCCTCGGGTATTACCTACCCGTTAAAATATTTTCACCATTAACAGTTTGTACAAAAGAATTTTTAATTACAATCTTTATGAAAATATACATACATATATATATTTTCTTCAGATGTAATCATGGATTTTATGAGTTAATAAGATATTAAACTCATTTGATTTATCGTTAGAACTAGATTACATAATCTCTAAAACTTTGGAAATTACATAATCTCCATGTCGAGCGAAGATAATCGATGTAGAACGATATGTAGTACGAAGATAAAGTATATAGAACGATACGTAGAACGATGATTAGGCTCGAGGTACAGAATGAGATGTTGAGGCATGTGATGTTGAAACTTGGGTTGTTGGTGGTACTGGTGTCGATATTGGTGGTACTGGTGCCGGTGATGTTGAAGTTGGTAGGTTTTGCACCATATTTTCCAAAGATATAACTCGAGCGCGAAGTTCGTTGACTTCTTCTATTACTCCGAGATGATTGTCGATCGGAACGAGCGGATGAATAAGGTTTAGAATTGTGGATAGAATATAATCGTGGCGAGATATTTGGGCAACGAGAGTGAAAATGGTGTTTCGAACAGGTTCGCCGGTAAGTGATTCAGGTTCTTCGCCAAAAGGTGAATTCGGTTGGTGGAAGGGATCGCCTTCTTCTCGTCTTCATTGGTTAAGTTGACTACGAACCCATCAGATAAATTGAGGATGGCTGATTGATTGATTCATTCTGGTGGCGCTGCTTTCGGAGCTGGAGTGGGATTTCATATCGGAATCTGAGGGATTTGAACTAGTGGTGAGTTTCATTTGATACGGTTAGATAAAGGGTTTTTGGTATGAAATAAATTTCGGATATCGGATGATATTCTAATTACATAGAATATCTATATATAGTACAGAAGATCCCGTAGATTACGAAGGGATTTAAAGAAACGTGTCAGATAAAGTCTATAGTAACAGATACGCTAAAATATGAATTTATATGTACACTATCTATCAAATAAGTGTAGGAAGTCGTGTCTAGACTTAGGAATGATAAGCAGGTAATTTTTCACTAGGAACGATAAACAATACTTATAATATGCAGCTAAGGTCGAAGTCCAGACTCTCTAATGTATCCTAACAACTATCAGTTAGACACACTAATGCAAGACCTGGTTTGCTACGACCACCGCTCTGATACCAACTGAAAGGACCCGTCCTTATCCACCTGGATGAAGTCATCAACATTTGATCCCATTGCGATGATCGACTCCAAGTAATGTCCTTAAAATGAGCTTATGCACAGCGGAAGACTTAATTCGTACCTGAGAAAAACATGCTTAAAAGTGTCAACCAAAAAGTTTGGTGAGTTCATATGTTTATCATAACAATCATTTCAATATTTTAATAGACCACAAGATTTCATAATCATAAACATAATACACTCGCAAGTGTATGTAAAGCATTCTATGTGGTTGAGCACTTGGTAACCATACTTAACATTTAATCAACGTCGCATATTCCCTTTATTATGAAATCTCACTACACCGTACCAAGTGTAGTTACAAAACGAAGTACTGTGCAACCGTTGAATACTGGTCGTCCAGTCCAGTTGGGGTTGTCAGGCCCGATAGATCTATCAACAGGATTCGCTTGCCAAGCTACAGGGAAGTATGCCAGGGTGGTACAACTCAACGTAGAATATATTTTTAAGTACTTGTGTCTATTTTGTAAACATTTATAAAAGCAGCACATGTTTTCTCAGCCTAAAAATATATATTGCAAAAGCAATTAAAAAGGGAGCAAATGAAACTCACCATACTGTATTTTGTAGTAAAAATACATAGGACGACATTGAGCAAGTATAGGGTTGGCCTCAGATTCACGAACCTATATCATTTATATATATATATATTAACACATATAGTTGTAATCGAATAAATTTATATATATATTTATTAATGATATCATTTTACATTAATAACTTGTATTTTTCGTAAATATATTCATTTTATGCACTTTACTAAATAAAAATATAAGTATATTATATGTTTTTATGTATAGTTTTATATAACTAATAGTTATTTGATAATATTAATAATAATAACTAAAAAGTTGTTCCGTTTTATAATAATAGTAATAGTTGTTATGATAAAAAATAATGATACTAGTATAAAAAAAAATATTTTTAACAAAACTGAGTCTTTAATAAAAATGATATTTTTAGTAATAAAAATGTTAATTTTATTAGTAATAATAATAATAATAATAATAATAATAATAATAATAATAACAATAATAATAATAGTTAATACCTTAGAAGCTTTTTAAAAAAAATAAACTGCCTGAAACGGGACTCGAACCCGCAACCACTCATTTCACTAAACACGTTACAAACCATTGAACTGCCATTTACTTTCTGAATTAAACCCCACATTTAATTCTTTTATCATGTGGATACTTGAAGCCCAATTCAATGATTAATTTAACAGCCCAACATAATTATATTTGGCCCAACAGAGAAACTAGACCTCGGCCCAAGTTGATAAATTAACCAAGTCCAATACCTAATAGAATGATACAGCCCAATTGATTTGCAAAAACCCAAAGTAGTTCGCTGAGAAAAAAAATAAAAAAATTTGTGGTTTGTGTTTGGTATCCTGCGACAACAGTAGGGTACAAGGGCTTCTTCGATTTTCTTTTTCATCATCATCATTTTTCACGTATCATTATCAGCACTTATCATCGTTATCATTTATTGTCTCCATCATAATCATCTTCACTGCAAATATCATCAAGCTTCTTGTTTCATATATATTACTATGCTCAACAATGGTAGGTTGTGAAACTGAAGCAGAAACAGAAGCATACAGCGGCTGCTATTGGTAGTTTTAGGGTGGCATTTGGTGGTTGCTTGCGACAGTTTTCATCATAAAAAGAAGAGAGAAAAAGATAGAGAGAGAGAGAGAGAAAAAAAAATTGGTGTTGCGGTTGTGTCGGTAATGGTGGTGGTTTACGGTGAGGATAGGAGAGAGAGAATGAGGGATATAGAGAGGGAGATGGAAGGTGATAGCCGTGGTGGTAGTAGCTCGATGGTGAAAGTGGTGTTGGAAGTTCACGGTGATGGAGTGATTGGTGGTGATGATAGCGTGAAGAAGGTGATGAGATGGGTGCTGTGGTGTTCGAAGGACGATGGTGACTGTGGTTGTTGTTGGTGGTGATCGGTAACCGGTGGTCTAGAAGGTTGATCGATGGGATGATGTCTGGTTGATGGAGGATGGTTATGGTGGTAGCCGGTGGTTGAAGAAGACATGGTAGTTGATGGTGTTTAATGGTGATCCGGGTTCCTCAGTAAGAGTTTATATATAAAGAAGGAGATATATGTATGTATATAT
The DNA here is from genome assembly GCF_046630445.1 of Rutidosis leptorrhynchoides. NCBI lineage: Eukaryota > Viridiplantae > Streptophyta > Magnoliopsida > Asterales > Asteraceae > Rutidosis > Rutidosis leptorrhynchoides. The sequence continues at coordinate 150,649,618 of NC_092339.1, forward strand.
TCTCTATAGGTTTATAGATATAGATATATAAAGAGCAGAGATATAATGCAGAAAGAAGACAATACACTAATAATTATTAAACCAATTAAGCACAGTATCCACAAATCATGCACAGTATTTCCAAAGTATAATATAAGTTATCATATAAACGTGTAAACTCATTTAGCATAGTTCAGCAGCCTCTACCGACATTTAGATATTTTAACTTTACGGAGTGCTATATCGTGTCCATTGATAAACAGCTGACGTATAAAAGTGTCCCTAAAAATCCCAAATTTTTAGATTAAATATATTTAATTATTTCACTCATTATATGTTTGAAACTTACTCAAAAAAGCTCGGTAATTATTTATTTTATGTTCCAATTTATATGAACGGAGTACTAAAACTTAGCTCGAGGTATTTAAATATATTTTTAGAAAACTTAGAATTGATAAGACTTAATTATAGACCAACGTTTAAGTTCAACTTCTCATAAATTCGAGTGTAAACTTGTTTAATATCGATCATAAAAGTTGTCCTGTCATTTGAGCTCAATCCCAAATAGAATGTACAAATTAATTAAAATTCAAAACAAGATAGTAAATATATTTTCAACTAGTCTGAAGTTTACGTAGTCTATTAATGAGCTTTCGTTTATGTTCAAATCACATAAGTTTGAATTACTTATTTAAATACTAACGAATTGACAAACGAGTGTTACTATTATTTAATTATTATACTTAATATACTTTATATATAGATTCTCAATAACTTTTATTATATTTTATATTATTTTAAATTACAATTCAAATTATTATTATATAAATATAAATATATATGCATCTATTTCCAAATAGTTGTTCGTGAATCGTCGAGAACAGTCGAAGGTCAATTGAATAATGAAACAGTTCAACATTTTTGAGATCCAACCTAAAAGACTTTGCTTATCCTGTCAAAATATAATATCGTATCGAGAGTTTGTTTTAAAATTAGTCGAAATTTTTCGGGTCGTGATATTTAAGCTTTAATATTTTTAGACGCAACTTTTAATTCTTAGTTTTTAGTTCCTTTTTACGTTTCGACACACTACTTTCTTATTTTTATTTTTCGACGCCTATTATTTTTTCGACCCTTTTATTTTTCGACATTTTTCGACGCGCTCTTTTTCTTTCTTATTTCTCGACGCTCTAGTTTTTAGGACTTAGATTTTTTCTATTTCTTATCTAAAATTTCTTTAAATTTAAACGAAAAATTATTTTAAGTGTTTAAATTGATAGACATCAAAATTTTCTGGTTCGTAGTAATAGTTGAATTTGTATGTGGACCGAGTTATTAGAGCCAAACAGTACTCAATTATATTGAGACCAAACGAATCCTGCCCCTCTGCTGCATCTTTTGGCTATTCGAAACGTGGGCAAAATCAGAAAAGTCTATTAATTGGATAACTTATATAATTTTTCTTTCTTTTTAAAAACTAATAGGATATTCAGTGAATGCACCGAGCAAAACGTTCACCACCTTTTGTACGTTCACCACCTGCAACCAGATCAAGACATCTAGCAAATATTGTCGCCGTTGATTTTTTTTTAGAATCATCATCTAGTCGACCAAGTACTCCAATTCAAATTTCTGATAATCCATTTTTTGAACCCGACCTCACAATTGAGAATCTGGAGAATATTCAGGGACAATTCATAGATCCTGAACCACTAATCTTTCCTTCGGAACCACCAATCATTCAAACAGAGATTGTAGAGGAACCAACCATTAAATCAGAATCCTATAGTGATTCAGATTCAACAAATTCAATTATGAAAAATCTGGAACCTCTAAGTATGAAAGACCGAATGAGAGCTAAACGCACTGGCTAAGGTCACGCAATTACTCAACCAGACATTAATGCGCCAGATTATGAAATCAAAGGACAAATCTTACACATGGTAACTAATCAATGCCAATTTAGTGGTGCGCCGAAGGAAGATCCAAATGAACATCTTCGTACCTTTAATAGGATCTGTACACTATTTAAAATCCGAGAAGTGGAGGATGAACAGATATATCTCATGTTATTTCCCTGGACTTTAAAGGGAGAAGCCAAAGATTTGTTGGAATCGTTACCTGAAGGGGCGATTGATACATGGGATGTTTTAGTTGAAAAATTTCTTAAACAATTCTTTCCGGCATCTAAAGCCGTGAGACTTCAAGGAGAAATTGTTACATTCACACAAAAGCCAAACGAAACTTTATATGAGGCATGGACAAGATTTGGAAAGTTATTAAGAGGATGTCCGCAACATGGTTTAGACACCTGTCAAATAGTACAAATATTCTACCAAGGATGCGACATCACTACAAAGAAAGACATCGATATAGCAGCTGGTGGTTCCATTATGAAGAAAACCGCAACTGATGCTTACAAAATTATTGATAACACTGCTTCCCACTCACATGAGTGGCACCAAAAAAAAGATATCGTTAGATCATCTAAAGCAGCTAGAGCCGATTCTAGCCATGACTTAGATTCCATTTCTGCAAAGATAGATGCTGTCGAGAGACGAATGGAAAAGATGACTAAGGATATTCACTCAATAAGAATTAGTTGTGAGCAGTGTGGAGGACCACATTTGACAAAAGATTGTCTCAGTATTGAACTAACAATGGAACAAAGAGAGAATGTTTCATACATAAACCAAAGGCCTGGAAATAATTATCAGAATAATTATCAACCGCCAAGACCGATCTACAATCAAAACCAGAATTATAACCAAAATATTTCATACAACAAAAACAAGGTCCTAGCAATCAACAAGTATCCAACAATACTTACAATCAGCAAAGACCTAATTTTCAAAATAAACCACCACAAACCGATGATAAAAAGCCAAATTTAGAAGACATGATGTCGAAGTTAGTTGAATCTCAAACGCAGTTTTTCACATCTCAGAAACAAACCAATGAACAAAATGCTCAAGCATTTAGAAATCAACAAGCTTCTATTCAAAATCTTGAACAAGAAGTAAGTAACCTAGCAAGATTGATAGGTGAAAGAAAACTGGGAAGTCTACCTAGTGATACAAATGCTAACCCCCGGAATGAAACAGCTAAAGCAATTACCACAAGAAGTGGTATTACACTTAAACCACCTGAAATACCTGTAATTTATGATGAAGCTATTCCTACTCCACAAGAACCACAATCTGAACAAGATAAGGAAAAAGAACCGGTAGTTGAAAAGGTTAATGAAGATAACACAGTTAAGGCTAAACCTTATGTTAAACCATACCAACCACCACTTCCTTACCCGAGTAAAATGAGAAAAGAGAGACTTGAAGCCGAGCAATCCATATTCTTCGATATGTTTAAACAGATAAATGTCAATCTTTCTTTCATTGATGTGATTTCAGGAATGCCGAGATATGCTAAATTCTTGAAAGATCTAATCACAAATAGAAAGAAAATGGAAGAACTCTCGGCTGTTACTATGAATGCTAATTGTTCTGCAGTTCTATTGAATAAAATACCAGAAAAATTATCTGATCCAGGAAGTTTCACGATTCCATGTTTTCTGGGTAGTCTTAGTTCAATAGAAGCATTGGCAGATTTAGGTGCTAGTATAAATTTATTGCCGTATTCACTATACGTTAAACTAGACCTTGGAGAATTGAAACCAACACGAATAAGCATACAACTAGCCGATCGATCAGTAAAATATCCTAGAGGGATAATGGAAAACATGCTAGTTAAAGTTGGTACTTTAGTATTTCCAGTAGATTTTGTTATTCTGGACATGGAAGAAGATTCTCGAGTACCTCTCATATTAGGAAGACCATTCTTAAACACGGCCAAAGCAATAATAGACGTGTTTGGTAAGAAACTGACCCTAAGTATAGAGGACGAGAGTGTTACCTTTTCAGTTGATAGAGCAATGCAACAACCGCAATCTGCAGATGATACATGTTAGTATATTCAAACTATAGAATCACATTCAGAATTGTTAGAAGAATTTCCAGAATTACAAGGAACAGGAGAATGTTCTTTAGGAGAAAGTACTGAACCAATTGATGAAACTGAAATGTTAGCTACACTTATGGCTAATGGATATGAACCAACAACAAAAGAAATTCAAATGCTAAAAGAAGAAGACAGATATCGATATAAATCATCGATAGAAGAACCACCGACATTAGAGTTAAAGCCACTTCCAAACCATTTGGAATATGCTTATTTACATAGTGAATCTGAATTACCTGTAATAATATCGTCTTCTCTTACTGAAAATGAAAAATCTCAACTCATTTCTGTGTTAAAAGCTCATAAACCAGCTATTGCATGGAAAATTCATGATATTAAAGGAATAAGTCCTTCGTATTGCACACATAAAATCCTTATGGAAGAAGGTCATAAAACGTATGTGCAACGCCAACTAAGACTAAATCCTAATATGCAAGATGTTGTTAAGAAAGAAATTATTAAACTGCTTGATGCAGGTTTAATTTATCCAATTTCTGATAGTCCATGGGTAAGCCCAGTTCAATGCGTGCCTAAGAAGGTTGGCATGACTGTCATCACAAATGAGAAAAATGAACTTATTCCTACTAGAACGGTAACAGGATGGCGTGTTTGTATTGATTATAGAAAATTAAATGACACCACCAGAAAAGTTCACTTTCCCTTACCTTTCATTGATCAAATGTTGGAAAGATTAGCCGGAAATAGTTACTATTGTTTTCTTGATGGTTTTTCCAGATATTTTCAAATTCCTATATCACCCGAGGATCAAGAGAAAACCACATTCACGTGCCCTTATGGTACTTTTGCTTACAAATGCATGACATTTGGACTTTGCAACGCCCCTGCAACCTTTCAAAGGTGCATGATGGCGATTTTTCATGACATGATAGAAGAATGCATGGAAGTTTTCATGGATGACTTTTCAGTCTTCGGTGATACTTTTGAAACATGTCTAGTTAATCTTGAACGAATGCTTATTAGATGCGAACAATCAAATCTAGTACTTAATTGGGAGAAATGCCATTTCATGGTTAAAGAAGGCATCGTTCTTGGACATAAATTCTCAAAGGAAGGAATTGAAGTGGATAGAGCTAAAGTAGATGTAATTTCTAAACTTCCACATCCCACCAATGTTAGAGGAGTTAGGAGTTTTCTAGGGCATTCCGGTTTTTACCGACGTTTCATAAAAGATTTTTCTAAAATTGCCACTCCTATGAATAAACTCCTAGAAAAGGATGCTCCATTCATCTTTTCATATGAATGCACCAAAACTTTTAATATTCTTAAAGAAAAACTCACTAATGCGCCGATCATGATAACTCCAAATTGGAATCTACCGTTTGAACTAATGTGCGATGCAAGTGATTTTGCAATGGAAGCCGTTTTAGGACAAAGGATTGAAAAACGATTTCAACCTATTTATTATGGTAGTAAGACGTTACAAGGAGCACAAACGAATTACAAAACTACTGAAAAAGAACTACTTGCTATTGTCTTTGCTTTTGACAAATTTCGATCATATCTCGTTCTAGCTAAAACGGTGGTCTATACCGACCATTCTGCTCTTAGATACCTATTTTCAAAACAAGATACCAAACCAAGATTAATCCGTTGGATCTTACTCTTACAAGAGTTCGATATTGAAATCCGAGATAAAAAGGGAGCAGAAAATCTCGCCGCTGATCATCTTTCTCGTCTTGAAAATCCCGAATTAGAAGTTCTAAATGAATCGGCCATACAAGACAACTTTCCTGATGAATATCTATTGAAGATAGATTATAATGAAATTCCATGATTTGCAGATTATGCAAACTACTTAGTATGTGGATTCCTTGAAAAAGGATTGTCGTACCAAAAACAAAAGAAATTCTTTAGTGATATAAAATACTATTTCTGGGAAGATCCACATTTGTTTAAAAGTTGTCCCGATGGAATAATACGCCGATGTGTATTCGGAGATGAAGCTAGTCAAATCTTAAACCATTGTCACACAGGACCAACAGGAGGGCATTATGGGCCTCAACATACAGCAAGAAAAGTTTACGATGCTGGATTCTATTGGCCTACAATTTTCAAAGACGCACACCTTCTTTGCAAATCCTGTGATGCTTGTCAAAGGGCTGGAAAAATAAGTCAACGTGATGAAATGCCACAAAATGTCATTCAAGTATGTGAAGTATTTGACATTTGGGGTATTGACTTTATGGGTCCATTTCCAAAATCTCATAATAATCTATATATTCTCGTTGCCATTGATTATGTATCTAAATGGGCGGAAGCACAAGCTCTCCCAACTAACGATGCACGAGTTGTAGTCAACTTTTTAAAACATCTTTTTGCTAGGTTTGGAACACCAACCAAAAGCCTTAATAAGTGATCGGGGTACTCATTTTTGTAATAATCAACTTGAAAAAGTTCTCAAAAGATATGGAGTAACTCATAAAATCTCCACTGCTTATCATCCACAAACAAGTGGACAAGTTGAAAATACCAACCGAGCATTAAAACGTATTCTAGAGAAAACCGTAGGATCAAATCAGAAGGAATGGTCCATGAAATTGGAGGATGCACTCTGGGCTTTTAGAACAGCCTACAAAACTCCAATTGGTACCACACCTTTTAAAATCGTTTACAAAAAAAGCATGTCATCTTCCAGTAGAAATTGAACACAAAACATTTTGGGCTTTGAAGACATGTAATCTTGATTTACATGAAGCCGGACGTCTACGATTAAGTCAACTAAACGAATTAGAAGAATTAAGACATGAAGCATACGAAAATTCGTTAATCTATAAGGAAAGAACAAAGAAATGGCATGATAAAAGAATCAGAAGTTCAAAAGAATTTAAAGAAGGAGATAGAGTTCTTCTTTTTAATTCATGATTCAAGCTATTTCCTGGAAAATTGAAATCAAGATGGTCTGGACCATTCATAGTCAAAAGAGTTTTCCCATACGGAACAATAGAGTTAATAAATTCAAATGGGATTGAATTTAAAGTTAATGGTTACAGAGTTAAACATTACATACATGGTCCGATGGAAGTTGACAATGAAGTCAATCATAATTTCACCACCCAAGAAAACTTTCAAAATGAAAACATAAATATGTTATCAACAACATATGAAAAATCAAAATTGGAAAATAGGGAGAATTCAAATTGGAGTGATGAAGAAGAATTCTTATACAAACCTCCCATTCCAAGAAACGAAGAAAAATGTGAACAAGAAGTTCAAATAGAAGTGAAAGAACCAAGAAAAGAACACCCGAAAAAGGTTTACAAACCAACTCGACTTACTAAAGCAGGAGACCCGGGTGAATTTATCATTTCTATCTTGCTTAATGATGGTGCTATATATAATGGACTCGCAGATTTAGGAGCAAGTACAAATATTATGCCTCTTTCCTTATACAAAAGATTAGGTATGGGTAAATTAAAACCAACTAAAATAGGTGTTCAATCATTTGACCTAACCATTAAACACCCGGTTGGAATAGCAAATAATTTACTTATTAACGTGGGAAGTTTGACCTTTGTTACAAACTTCATAGTGATTAATATGGAGGAAAACCTTGATATTCCTCTAATTTTAGGTTCCTCATTTTTAGCAACCACCGAGGTATTCATTGATGTAAGAGAAGGAAGAATGACACTTAGGGATGGTGATAAATCGATCACCTTTGTGAACCGAAAGTTTAGATCTCCACCAACCAAAACTGTTAAACCAATAAAAACAAATAAGTGTGAGGAAGATGAAGAAACACTTAATGATGATCCAATCACAAAAAACCCCGTTGATGATATGAAATTAGATGAACCCGTTTTTAACAGTTCAACGAAGAAACTTTATAAACGGATTCACGATGCTAGGATTAAGGGAAACTTTAAGTTATGTAACCGATTAATATCCAATTTATTGCCAAAAGAAAAGGCGGTGATAGTTGAATTTGTGAAAGTTACGGAGGAAATCAATAAATGGATTGAAATAAAAGTCAAAGATATACAAGTTGTTGATGATCCAATTGAAAATAACGTTAATCACAATTTCAACTAAGTGTGGGGAGGTTCGAATCTTTTTAGGGTAATATGTATTTCTGTTAGAGTTAGATTTTCTGTTTTCGTGTAGTTCTCGAGAATGGAATCCGAATGGTCTTTCCCTAGCAGACCCTAAAGAACTAGTCTTCTTCCCCCATTCTGAATTTTTATTTTTATTTAGGTTTTACGAGATGTAGACTTCCTGTGAATTAAACCATGGTCTAATGCTACACGCTTTAATCACTAAACGAAATAATGACACCCTTCCAAGTGATATAGTATCATTAATCAGAGGTAAATTGGACGGAGTAAGAAAAGAATCCAGGAACGAAAATAATAAGTTATAGTTTGGTAAAGGAAAATCAAAATCCGCAGTGAAAAGGAGAGCTCGACACCTTGAAAGATGTCACAAATGTGGAAAATGGTCACACGAAGGTAAATGTTCAAATAATCAAACATATTCCAATACCGAGTTTGTTACTTTATGCAGAGATGGGCCGTTCATATGTTTCGAAGAAAAAACATTAAATGCTCGAGGTTACGCCTATGTAGCTATGGAAAACCAATTAGTCCGACTATCTTATGAGTGGGCTAAAGCAGGTCACTAAGAATTCTATTTCACAGGTAAGTATGTACAGTTTTTATTTTTATTTTTATTTTTATTGCTTTTAACCTTTTGATAATAAACGCTAAATCGTTCGCTATAAAGTATTAAATTGTATTCAATAAAATTAGGTTTTGCGACCGAAATTATTGATATCATACAAAAATTTATTACATCACTGCGAAATTTACCGTTTATTCTTAAGGTATAAATATCTTTAATAAATCAACCCAAAATATTTCAAAAATTCGTCAGGAGTAAAACTAGGTAATATAGCCGAAATTACTTTACCGAAAAGAGGGGCGTATATTTCTGATAATATTTGATTGATTAAAGTGGGATAAAAGACCAAAAAGATTTTTAATTTTATTTTTACCATGTTTTTAAAATTAATATTTAAATATTAATTTATTATTGTAAACTTTTTAAAATCAATATATTTAAGTTTGTAAATATTTGAAAAATTAATATTTTTAATACAAGTTTGTTGTATAAAAATAAAAATATATTTAAGTTTGGTGTGAATTTTTAATTTTAATAATATGAATTTTTAATTTTATGCATTTTATATTTAAGTTTGGTGTGAATTTAAAAACAAAAATTTACTTTATTTCGTTAAGTTAAAAATATGATTTTTAAAATTCGTCGTGAGTTGAAGACTAGGTCGTTGAACCGAAATTGCTCTACCCAAGGGAGGGACGAGAACTTTTATTATCATTATTTTTAATCTTAGTGAATTAAAGTATGCCAAAAACATTTAAAAAAACCCAAAAATCTTTACTTTTAAAACCGCGCTTTGAATTGACAAATTTTAAAATTTTGTCGAAGGACGGACTAGGACAACGATCCGAAACGCCCTCATCCTAAAAAGAAACAAATTTTTAAAATTTTATTAATTATATGTTTTATAAGTTATAAGGTTTTATAAAAAAAAGAAGTGAAAAGTCACTGTACCCGGACTCCATGAGATCGCATGGAGTTTGGCCTTTGGTGCCATGCGATCGCATGGGGATAAAATTCAGGCCAGATTGATAAAATCAGCGAGCTGCTCTGCTCTCTCCACAATACACACACACATACACGAAAATCTCTCAAATCCTCACCAAATTTCACCATTTTTTTCACCGTAATTCTTCAAATTTCTTGCTCTAATCATGCCTAGGTTCGGATTCTTCAACAAAAAGGTAAAAATTACACCCCTAAACTCTAAAATTTCCTAGTTTTTGTGATAATTACCAATATTTTACCTAATGCAATTTTGTTAATTTCTAGTATAATTAGTGTTAAATTATTAGTATATTATGCATGTATAACCTAGATTGATGCTAATTAACATGATTTGAAGCCAAAAACTTCAAATTTTTTAGAAATCTAGGGTTTGTGTTCTTCAGTAATTTGGGACTTTTTGATATAAACAGGTAATGACCGATTTTTGTCATGAATTATTGCTAAATTAAGTAGTGTAACATGTTTAGGTAACTAAATGATCCAAACATTGATCCTAAACATGATTTTTGGAGATTAAAGTAGACTTTTTAAGTCTAAAATTCATGAACTTGATTAATTTGATATAATTGCCATTTGAGACTTGTTTAATTGTTTGTAATGACTATTTTGACATGTTATTTGAGTTAAATGCTTAAGAACTTTGTATACATTTTCATATGTGCTTATTTGAAAGTGTAGAATTGTAAAAAATGTGAAAATATGTATAAGTTTAATTTTGATTGAACATGCTATTGTGGTTAATTTAAGTTTTTATTTTGCTAAAACTAATGCATATTTGGATGCACAAATTTTGTGTTTAATGTTGTCATAACCCGTCCTTAACCATAAGAACGCGTTAGATAACGTATGATTTCATTGCGAGGTATTGACCTCTATATGAGACATTTTTAAAAGAAAAACTGCATATATTATACATTACAAACCACAACCATTATTTTTGTTACAAGCTTAAGACAATAAAAAGAAGATTAACGTTTAGCGATAATCTTCGACTTACAAACTTTACAAATGACGACAACAACACGGTTTCTAGCATATTTTACAGTACAACATCTCGGATATGCAGTTTTATTTTTGACACAAACATGCGTACGCAAGATCCTGGTTAGATCCAACATGATGCAGCGGAAGCTTTAGAAATCACCTGAGAATAGACATGTTTTAAAAGGTCAACATAAAGTTGGTGAGATATAGGTTTAATGCCGGCAGCAATATATATATAGACTACAAGATTTCGTATATAAACAGTTTAATAAAAGTATTCTAAGTGGTTGAGCACTTGGTAACCATACTTAACATTTTCACGTCGCATATTCCCTTTAATATGAAATCTTACTACACCGTACCAAGTGTAGTCACAAAACGAAGTACTGTGCAACCGTTGAATACTGGTCGTCCAGTCCGGTTGGGGTTGTCAGGCCCGATAGATCTATCAACAGGATTCGCGTTTACAATACCGCTGTAAATATTAGTTACCAAGCTACAGGGAAGTATGCCAGTGGTACAACTCAACGTAGAATATATTTTTCAGTTACTTGTGTCCATAATGTAAAACATAAAATACATGTATTCTCATCCCGAAATATTTAGAGTTTAAAAGTGGGACTATATACTCACTCTTGTCTTGATGATATATATAATTTGACTCGGTCTTCCGGTTGATATCACGAACCTATCCATATATAATATATCAATATGTTTTCATTTTTAAACAAACGTTATAAGTATATACTTGTTATACTTTTAATACTTTGAATAATTCCTTAGTCCGTAGTTAGCAGTCCGATGTTAGTAATTCAATTTTAATGGTTCATTTTTAGATGTTTAATATACCCGCAATGAAATAAATAAAACCCCCAACGAAATCAATAAAACCCCATCGTATATGTGTTGGTCGAGATTAATCTTGACCCACGGTACCGGTGTTGTCAAATGACGTATTGCGTACATAAAGTACCGGTGTTGTCAAATGACGTGTTGCGTACAAACATGGGATCTTATGATTAATCTTCTCGTATTGTTTACGGGTGATCCTGAACCATATAAAATTGAATTATAAGTACATATATATAAAATATCATGTTATCTTAGAAATATGTGATTTATATCATTTTTTTCCAATTGATCCCGTAGTTGAAATGATCTAGGATAACCAATTTTGTTTCGGTCATAGTTTCTTCGTTACAAATCCGTTTTCGTTGATTCAAATTGCCATCTTCTTGGATCGAGTTCTTCTTTAAGACTATGAACTGTAAATACCTTGGTTTGTATTCAAAATCATACAGCATAAGTGAAACATTAGTGAAACATATGAAGTTAAACATTTTTGTTACAACAAAATCATTTAATGACCATTTTTCTAAAAATACTTATACTTTGAAAAACCAAGTTTTACCTTGTTAAATTAGCATATACATAAGTTATATTACAGGTCTTGAAGTATTTTAAAAGTTAAGTTAGAAGGATCTATTTAGTTTGCAAACAAGTTTGAAAACATTCAAACTATGTTCTTGTTGTTAAACTTGTATACCACAAAATATGATAGCTATATATATATGAATCGAATAAGGTTATGAACATAGATTCTACCTCAAGTTCCTTGGATGAAGTTGCTGTAAAAGAGAAGTAAGAAGCTAGAATCAAAAGGGTACTAGAGGTGGATGAAAGATTGGAAGTAAGTTGGTGTTCTTGGAGGGTTTTCTTGAAGTGTTTTTGTATGGTTTTCTTATGGTGTTTTAGTATGGTTTTTGAAGCTAGATCTTCTTGGAAACTTTGCTGAATTGATTAAGGGTTTTAAGGGTTGTGAAAGAGTGTGTGTTTAACTAAAAATGAGGTTAGAAAATGAACTAGAAATGGTGATACTTATAACCTAAAAAAAACGTGTATCATGTAATACATGATAAGATTTTTAGTTTGTAATTTTGTTAATTAGTCAAGTAATCATCCAAAAGTAATTACCTAGCTCTAAGGGCATGAATAATGGCTGGTTAGGTGGTGATTTTGATGTGTATTTACTATTAGTAAATACGTATAGGAGCTAGGTATGATACGAGTACAAATACTCTAGGTATACGTATAGAAATTTTGTGAAAAATGAAATGAGGATTCAAATATAGCTATCTTTTGTGAATACACTTATATGTTTTTATGTATTTAAGTTCTTTAAAAGTAATTAAATACATTACTTATACAATATATGTATAACATTATAAGTCTTAAGTATATATGTCAAATAACGTTACGTATTGTTATCGTTTTGAAAACTTAAGTTAGTAGTTTCAAAATACACATATAACTTGTTGTTATTAATATAAAATGAGGTATTAAAACATTCTTTAATCATGTTAAATATGTATATATACATATATATACACAAACGTATAATTATCATATATTGTATAGTTCGTGATATCATCGGTCAAACTAGACGGTCAAACGTTGTGTAAAACTCTTTTCGGAAATATAAGTTTCGACAATTTGGATTGCTTATCATGTTGGCAAGGTTTAATTTATGTAAATATTAATCTTATAAGTATAGTATGATCGAAAAAGTGCGGGTCGTTACATTACCTCCCCGTTAAATAAATTTCGTCCCGAAATTTTAAAATTGTACCTATTTTGCGTCATCGAGAAACAAGTGCGGATACTTTCGTTTCATCTGATCCTCTCGTTCCCAAGTAAACTCGGGACCTCTTCTAGCATTCCAACGAACCTTAACAATCGGTATATTGCTCTGTTTGAGCTGTTTAACTTCACGGTCCATGATTTCAATTGGTTCTTCGACGAATTGTAGTTTCTCGTCGACATGGATTTCTTCAAGAGGAATGGTGAGGTCTTCCTTTGCAAGACACTTCTTAAGGTTTGAGACGTGAAAGGTATTATGTACTCCGGCGAGTTGTTGCGGTAACTCGAGTCGATAAGCTACCGGTCCAATGCGTTCGATGATCTTGAACGGGCCTACGTACCTTGGGTTCAGTTTACCCCTTTTGCCGAACCGTATTACACCTTTCCAAGGTGACACCTTTAGCATAACCATGTCCCCGACCTGAAACTCTAATGGTTTCCTTCGAACATCGGCGTAGCTCTTTTGGCGACTACGAGCTGTTTTCAATCTCTCCTTGATTTGTACTATCTTCTCGGTCGTTTCGTGTATGATTTCGGGACCAGTTAAATGTCGATCTCCTACTTCATTCCAACAGATAGGAGATCTACACTTCCTTCCGTACAATGCTTCGAATGGCGCAGCTCCAATGCTCGCATGATAACTATTATTATACGAGAATTCTGCTAACGGTAGATATTTATCCCATCCGTTTCCAAAATCGATCACACATGCCCTGAGCATGTCTTCGAGAGTCTGAATCGTTCTCTCACTCTGTCCATCGGTTTGTGGATGATATGCGGTACTCATATCCAACCGAGTTCCTAGTGCCTCCTGTAGTGATTGCCAGAATTTTGAGGTAAATCTACTATCACGATCGGATATAATGGAAATAGGTATTCCATGCCTTGAAACAACTTCCTTTATATACAATCGTAATAGTTTCTCCATTCTATCCGTTTCCTTTATAGGTAAGAAATGTGCAGACTTGGTGAGACGATCAACAATCACCCAAATGGTGTCGTATCCCCAGGCAGTCTTTGGTAACTTTGTGATGAAATCCATGGTAATACCATCCCATTTCCATTCTGGGATTTCTGGTTGTTGAAGTAACCCTGACGGCTTCTGGTGTTCTGCTTTGACTTTGGAACAAGTTAAACATTCCCCAACATATGTTGCAACGTCTGTCTTCAAATTAGGCCACCAATAATGCGTCTTAAGATCTTGGTACATCTTTCCAACTCCAGGATGTATCGAATATCTTGTCTTATGTGCCTCGTTCAATATCAACTTCCTTAATCCACCCAACTTCGGTACCCAAATACGATTTGCAAAATATCGAATTCCATCTTCCCGCATAACGAGTTGCTTCTCATACTTCTTCATTATTTCATTTCCTTTATTTTCTTTAGTAAGTGCTTCTCGTTGAACTTCTTTGATTTGTGAGTTGAGATTCATGCGAATTTTTATATTCATTGCTCGAACTCGAATTGGTTCTCGTTCCTTTTTGCTTAAAGCATCGGCCACCACGTTCGCCTTTCCGGGATGATAACGAATTTCACAATCATAGTCGTTTATTAACTCGACCCACCTACGTTGCCTCATGTTCAATTGTTTCTGATCAAAAATATGTTGAAGGCTTTTATGATCAGTAAATACAGTGAATTTAACCCCATACAAGTAATGTCTCCACATCTTCAATGCAAACACGACTGCTCCCAGTTCTAGATCGTGCGTCGTATAATTCCGCTCGTGAATCTTCAATTGTCGGGATGCAAATGCAATTACTTTCTTTCGTTGCATAAGAACACAACCAAAACCTTGTCGCGAAGCGTCACAATATATTTCAAAATCATTGTTCCCTTCTGGTAACGATAAAATAGGCGCCGTAGTTAACTTCTTCTTCAGTATTTGAAATGCGTTCTCCTGCTCCGAGGTCCATTCGTATTTCTTCCCTTTTTGCGTTAATGCTGTCAACGGCTTAGCTATTCGGGAAAAATCTTGAATAAACCTTCTATAATAACCGGCTAAACCCAAAAATTGGCGTATCTGCGTTGGTGTCTTAGGAGTCTCCCATTTTTCTATAGCTTCAGTTTTTGCTGGATCAACCTGAATTCCTTCGCTATTAACAACGTGGCCAAGAAATTGCACTTCTTTCAACCAAAAAGCACACTTAGAAAATTTAGCATATAGCTGTTCTTTTCTTAACAACTCCAATATCAACCTTAAATGCTCTTCATGCTCTTGCTCACTCTTGGAATAGATAAGAATATCATCAATGAAAACGATAACAAACTTATCTAAATACGGACTACAAACTCGATTCATGAGGTCCATGAATACAGCTGGCGCATTCGTCAATCCAAACGGCATAACCAAAAATTCGTAATGACCATAACGTGTCCGAAAAGCAGTTTTCGGAATGTCCTCTTCTTTAACGCGTAGTTGATGATAGCCCGATCTTAAGTCGATTTTCGAATAAACACATGATCCTTGCAATTGATCAAATAAGTCATCAATTCTCGGTAGTGGATATCGATTCTTGATAGTTAACTTATTTAATTCACGATAGTCTATACACATCCTAAAAGATCCATCTTTCTTCTTAACAAACAAAATTGGAGCTCCCCACGGTGAAATACTCGGTCGTATGAATCCACGGTCCAGTAATTCTTTTAACTGACTTTGAAGTTCTTTTAACTCGGACGGTGCAAGTCTATATGGAGCACGAGCCACTGGTGCAGCTCCTGGTACTAAATCTATTTGAAATTCTACCGATCTAAATGGAGGTAATCCCGGCAATTCTTCCGGAAAAACTTCAGGAAAATCTCTTGCCACAGGCACGTCGTTGATGCACTTTTCTTTCTTTTCGACTTTATTAACATGTGCTAAAATAGCGTAACATCCCTTTTCTAAACACTTCTTGGCTTTCAAACAGCTAATGAGTTTTAGCTTTGAATTACCCTTCTCTCCATAAATCATCACCGGTATTTTATCCTTACCAGGAATACGAATTGCCTTCTTGGCACAAACAACTTCCGCTCCTATTTTGGACATCCAGTCCATGTCGACTATTACATCAAAACCTCCTAATTCTACGGGTATTAAGTCGATTTTAAACGTTTCTCCGGCTAGATTTATTTCACAATCACGACAAATTTTATCGGCTTTAATTAGTTTACCATTAGCTAACTCAATCAAGTACTTAGCATCTAGAGGTAATGATGAACAATTCAATTTAGTGTAAAAATTTATACACACGTAACTTCTATCGGCGCCAGTATCAAATAAAATAGATGCTGATAAGTTATTAATGGTAAACGTACCCGTAACAAGCTCCGGGTCTTCTCGTGCCTCTCTAGCATTAATAACAAACGCTCTTCCACGTGCAGGTCCGCCATTCTGATTCGGGCACTGGCTCTTATAATGACCTTGTTTTCCACACCCAAAACAAGTAATGTTAGCCAAAGCAGTTCTATTTGCGTTGGTGGCAGGAGTCTTGTTACCATTTGCATTTGTAACGAGAGCCTTACAATCTTCAGCAAGATGTCCCTGTCGATTGCATTTGGTGCACAACACACTACAGTAACCAAAGTGATGTTTGTGACAACGGTTGCATAAAGGACTTTGTCCTTTGTAACCAAAGCCTAAACCGCTACCCGCACCTTTCGGGGTTTCTGGTTTCTTAAAAGATTGCTGTTGGTAACCTCGATCATAATTTCCGTTCCACTTCCTTTTGTTACTTGATACCTTCACCTCAGTAGTGAATGCTTTCTTATCCAGAATGACCTGATCCATTAACTCGTTCGCCATGGTTATAGCTTCATGAATTGTCTTAGGTTTCGACGCCGTAACGTTTGCCTTGACCTTCTTGGGCAAACCACCTTTGTACATTTCAATCTTCCGTGCTTCGGTTGGAACCAATTCAGGACATAGTAAAACCAATTCCATGAATCGCTGATTGTAGTTGGTGATTTCAGTACCAACCACCTTCAAACTTCGTAACTCATCTTCTAACTTAATAACCTCATTCCTTGGACAATACTCGGTGATTATCATCGCTTTGAATTCTTCCCATGGAGTATCATAAGCTACATCTCCTCCTACCGCCTTCACATAATTCTTCCACCATGTGAGTGCACTATCTTGTAAAGTGCACGATGCAAACTTGGTCATGTCTTTTTCATCACAACCACTGATTTTGAACACCGTCTCCATCTTTTCTATCCATCGGGTTAAACCGATCGGTCCTTCCGTTCCACTGAATGATGAGGGCTTGCAAGCTTGAAACGTCTTGTAGGAGCATCCTACACGAGGATTTGGGTTAACTGCAGCAGCTCTTGCAGCTTCGACCCATAACATTCTGTCGTTAACTCGCTGGTTGATGAATTCCTCGACTTCTTGTTCCGTCATTCGATTCAATCGCTCCATTTCCTAATGAAAGAAAATAATTATTCACATGGAATATTATAGATGTAGTGTGTATTTATAGTACATTATAGCTTGTTAATAATATGAACCAGGTATTATTATAAAAGCCTTTTCTTCTTATTAGCGTTTTATAATTATATCTTGGGTAGTACCTACCCGTTAATGTTCATACTTAATAGCTTAGTACAGAATCAATTACTACAATCTAAATAATACTTAACCATGGAAAATTATTGCATTTCATACTTCGCTATTTTACATATGCTTACATCAAACTTTAAACAAATCACACTAATAATATTATACAAAACATTATGTGATTCCATGGTTTAATACGGTAGCGCATCATTTGGTCTATTTCCCAAAACATTTATGTCCAGGGAATCCCCCAACACGAATCCTAGCTGTCTCCCTACGTTTTGGCTGAGGTGCCGAAGAACTAGATGCGGGGATAGCACTAATAGGAATAGCGGGGATAGGGGTGGTAGTGTTGAGTGGAATTGGTGCCACATCATTCTCATTAAACTCGGGATTTGGATTTTCTAATTCACTAGCTTTTCGTTTCTTTCCTTGATTATATTTTTCTTTCGTAATTTCCTCGGGTTCACTTTCCTCTTCGGGTTCACTTTCCTCCTCGGGTTCACTTTCCGATATTTCTATAGTTGGTTCATCCGGAAATTGTGAGTCTTCCCCAAAAATACCACTTTCGTCATCAGATATGTTAATGACTGAAACACAATCTGAAGGTTCTGATTCGGAGTCGCTGAATGTGATAATAAGTTTCGAGCCCGACATCTAACACATAACAACTAACCCATTAGTACTTACATAATATTTACATATAAATTTTTAACCAACAGTGATAAGCAATGGTTTTTAAAATCAGACCCGGTCAAAGTCCAGACTTTACTAATGTATCCTAACGACTTCTTGGTTAGACACACTAATGCAAACCTGGTTCGCTAAGACCAACGCTCTGATACCACATGTCATAACCCGTCCTTAACCATAAGAACGCGTTAGATAACGTATGATTTCATTGCGAGGTATTGACCTCTATATGAGACATTTTTAAAAGAAAAACTGCATATATTATACATTACAAACCACAACCATTATTTTTGTTACAAGCTTAAGACAATAAAAAGAAGATTAACGTTTAGCGATAATCTTCGACTTACAAACTTTACAAATGACGACAACAATACGGTTTCTAGCATATTTTACAGTACAACATCTCGGATATGCAGTTTTATTTTTGACACAAACATGCGTACGCAAGATCCTGGTTAGATCCAACATGATGCAGCGGAAGCTTTAGAAATCACCTGAGAATAGACATGTTTTAAAAGGTCAACATAAAGTTGGTGAGATATAGGTTTAATGCCGGCAGCAATATATATATAGACTACAAGATTTCGTATATAAACAGTTTAATAAAAGTATTCTAAGTGGTTGAGCACTTGGTAACCATACTTAACATTTTCACGTCGCATATTCCCTTTAATATGAAATCTTACTACACCGTACCAAGTGTAGTCACAAAACGAAGTACTGTGCAACCGTTGAATACTGGTCGTCCAGTCCGGTTGGGGTTGTCAGGCCCGATAGATCTATCAACAGGATTCGCGTTTACAATACCGCTGTAAATATTAGTTACCAAGCTACAGGGAAGTATGCCAGTGGTACAACTCAACGTAGAATATATTTTTCAGTTACTTGTGTCCATAATGTAAAACATAAAATACATGTATTCTCATCCCGAAATATTTAGAGTTTAAAAGTGGGACTATATACTCACTCTTGTCTTGATGATATATATAATTTGACTCGGTCTTTCGGTTGATATCACGAACCTATCCATATATAATATATCAATATGTTTTCATTTTTAAACAAACGTTATAAGTATATACTTGTTATACTTTTAATACTTTGAATAATTCCTTAGTCCGTAGTTAGCAGTCCGATGTTAGTAATTCAATTTTAATGGTTCATTTTTAGATGTTTAATATACCCGCAATGAAATAAATAAAACCCCCAACGAAATCAATAAAACCCCATCGTATATGTGTTGGTCGAGATTAATCTTGACCCACGGTACCGGTGTTGTCAAATGACGTATTGCGTACATAAAGTACCGGTGTTGTCAAATGACGTGTTGCGTACAAACATGGGATCTTATGATTAATCTTCTCGTATTGTTTACGGGTGATCCTGAACCATATAAAATTGAATTATAAGTACATATATATAAAATATCATGTTATCTTAGAAATATGTGATTTATATCATTTTTTTCCAATTGATCCCGTAGTTGAAATGATCTAGGATAACCAATTTTGTTTCGGTCATAGTTTCTTCGTTACAAATCCGTTTTCGTTGATTCAAATTGCCATCTTCTTGGATCGAGTTCTTCTTTAAGACTATGAACTGTAAATACCTTGGTTTGTATTCAAAATCATACGGCATAAGTGAAACATTAGTGAAACATATGAAGTTAAACATTTTTGTTACAACAAAATCATTTAATGACCATTTTTCTAAAAATACTTATACTTTGAAAAACCAAGTTTTACCTTGTTAAATTAGCATATACATAAGTTATATTACAGGTCTTGAAGTATTTTAAAAGTTAAGTTAGAAGGATCTATTTAGTTTGCAAACAAGTTTGAAAACATTCAAACTATGTTCTTGTTGTTAAACTTGTATACCACAAAATATGATAGCTATATATATATGAATCGAATAAGGTTATGAACATAGATTCTACCTCAAGTTCCTTGGATGAAGTTGCTGTAAAAGAGAAGTAAGAAGCTAGAATCAAAAGGGTACTAGAGGTGGATGAAAGATTGGAAGTAAGTTGGTGTTCTTGGAGGGTTTTCTTGAAGTGTTTTTGTATGGTTTTCTTATGGTGTTTTAGTATGGTTTTTGAAGCTAGATCTTCTTGGAAACTTTGCTGAATTGATTAAGGGTTTTAAGGGTTGTGAAAGAGTGTGTGTTTAACTAAAAATGAGGTTAGAAAATGAACTAGAAATGGTGATACTTATAACCTAAAAAAAACGTGTATCATGTAATACATGATAAGATTTTTAGTTTGTAATTTTGTTAATTAGTCAAGTAATCATCCAAAAGTAATTACCTAGCTCTAAGGGCATGAATAATGGCTGGTTAGGTGGTGATTTTGATGTGTATTTACTATTAGTAAATACGTATAGGAGCTAGGTATGATACGAGTACAAATACTCTAGGTATACGTATAGAAATTTTGTGAAAAATGAAATGAGGATTCAAATATAGCTATCTTTTGTGAATACACTTATATGGTTTTATGTATTTAAGTTCTTTAAAAGTAATTAAATACATTACTTATACAATATATGTATAACATTATAAGTCTTAAGTATATATGTCAAATAACGTTACGTATTGTTATCGTTTTGAAAACTTAAGTTAGTAGTTTCAAAATACACATATAACTTGTTGTTATTAATATAAAATGAGGTATTAAAACATTCTTTAATCATGTTAAATATGTATATATACATATATATACACAAACGTATAATTATCATATATTGTATAGTTCGTGATATCATCGGTCAAACTAGACGGTCAAACGTTGTGTAAAACTCTTTTCGGAAATATAAGTTTCGACAATTTGGATTGCTTATCATGTTGGCAAGGTTTAATTTATGTAAATATTAATCTTATAAGTATAGTATGATCGAAAAAGTGCGGGTCGTTACAAATGTGTTTTGCAGAAAACCAATACTGCTGGTGCTTCATCATCATCTAGACAACCACAACAAGAACCTGAACCAGAATATGAACCGCAATACGAGCCAGAACCCGAACAAGAACCGCAACAGGAACAACAACATCAGCCTGATCAACATGTACCTTATTTTGAACCGCTACAGTTTGTTAATGAATTCATAGTAATTCTGATGCATCCGCCTGTAGAATACCCAACGATTCCTGAACATACATTGCATCCTAATCTGAGGTTCGATAGAAGCTGGAGAGATTACCCGGCATATCAAAGTAATAAATTCAAAGTAGTAACAAAAGATGTAGAGGTGCCTAGGGTAATTGATTGGAATCCTTTGGAAAGGGTCCAACTAGCTGACCCTGTTAGGGAGCATCTGATTCAAAGGTATGACAGTACTTCTTTTACTGATTGGGAACGCTTATTCACCATTCGTAAACCTGTATATAAGGAATGGTGTGTTAAGCTGATGAGTACTATAGCGTTAAATGTAGATGTAGATAGATTAGATGATAGAAGTTTTCTTAGATTTATACTTGGCCGTAGGATGTACAGGATGTCCATGCTGGGCATGGCCAGGGCTTTGCAGATATATACGCCCGCTGAATTACTACTACCCGATTGTATGAATTTGATTTATCGTGGTGAAAGGGTAGATAGGAATTTTGATGCGAACGCCGTCTGGAGGCGTATGTCAGATTATAATGTTTTTGGGCGGGCAGGAACACATACCTACTTACAATTAACAAAGCCGAGCTTCGCATAATTCATAGATTTTTGGCTAACTCGATTACACAGAGAGGTCACAACAAGGAAATATTAACCTTGCATGATTTATTTTACCTAAAGTGTATTTGAGACCCAAGAGGCTTTGTGAATATCCCTTACTGTGTTGGTTTTTTATTTATCTAAGATGGTTGAAGGAATACAGGAAGGGAGGATAATTGGAGGAGGTATTTTTGTTACTCTCATTGGAGAGTATTTAGGTGTAGATAAGGACCAAGGGGGTCCACTTTTGGAATGTAGGGAACAGTTTGAGCTTTTAGGATTGAGGTTTATGCGGGTGCTAAGGTATTAAAGAGTAGACGCAACCAGGCAATACCCTATGAAGGTAGTCATCCACACATAGAGAGAGGATCAGACGAGGAAATGGAGGAAGCGGATGACATTAGGGATGTCATTCGGGAGGCTATGACTGATGTCTACCAACATATAGATGAGGTAGATATGACAAACGCGGAGAGATTTCGTCGGATGGAGCAGTGGCAAGCCCGAAATGATTACGAGCATTCCAGACAACGATAGTATGATAGATGGGACTATCATCAGCGCCAGATTATGAGCCGGCTGTCACCTTAGGATCACTACGTTCCGACCCGACCCGACCCGCTTACTATCCTCAACACTAGCCCGAGATGAGACCACCTTATACTCTCTACGACCCTAACCAGGCATACCAGTACACCTATCACCAACCATGGAACCCGAATGATGACATGAACTGGAACCCCTATCCAGATTGATTTAGTTCCGGTTGGTAATTTATATGATTTTTAATTTTTATTATTTCTATTTATTTATGTTTAAACACATTATATTATGATATTTTTATTGTAATGTTTAATATTTTTATTTGTTGTACTAATATTTCATATTTGATTTGAAAGTGGGATTTTAAGTCCCATTTCAAATTACCATGCTTTTTTATATTTGTATGTATGTATATTGTCAATTGTACACAACAGGGTAAAACAACGCATTTTCAAAGACTGACATTAAGTTCAGCAAAAGCTAGTACTTTTGACGACAAAACGAAAAACAAATGTGATGTAACAACAAAGACGGAATGAACAAATGATGTGCACCATTTATCATTCAGTAAACAAACGCCAATATGTTTGGAAACTTTGGTAAAATTTAATTATTTTTCTACGCTAATAACCTTCAATAATTTAAATTGTTACTGCAAATGAGGGCATTGCAAGATCTTAAGTGTGGGAAGGGGTTAAATTCTTTCGAATTTTTAAAATTTTTACCTTATACACTTGATTACCATTAAAAATACTAGTAAAGCAGTAGTTGTATTAGAATCTAGTGCTCTCTGATAATAAAGAACAGCCCTAGTCTTATATACTGACTACCCAATTCTAGTAAACTTTTCAAAATTTTCAATTAAATGAATTAAAAATCATGTTTATACATATTTATAAACGATAAAACTAGGTGTTAACACCGAAATTATTGTTACCTCGGAAAGGACATAAATTGAGAAACAAACCAAAATGTTAGAATTCATTTAAAATGGAATAGAGGACAATAAAAAGGAAAATAAAAGCCAAGTGTGAGAAAAATTTATCAAGTTATTTTGAACATATATCACATATTTTTTGTAACAAATAATTGAAAATACTTTTGCTTTGGACTAAACTAATCAGTTTTACCCGATTTACTGTAATTTATTTGAAAGAAAGATAGATCTACACGATGAATCAATTCCATCATTGAAAGGAAGTAAAGTCTTCCGAAAAAGAAACGCGCTTCTTGATTTAGGTCATGAAGTTGTCGTCCAGACCAGCTGTAGGTTGACGAAAAATCTAGAAAAGTCATCTCTAAAATCAGCAGGAAATCCACGGACCTCAGCATCAAACAAGGTCGCCAAGTTGTCAGACTTATCCTAACCATGAGAGGATCTGTCTCGTAAAATGGGGAGGACGCCGTGCAAATTAGCTTGATAAGACTAATGAATCAGACCACCAGAAAAGATAATATCCTTAAAAGATCAAAAATCAGCTTTTAAGCCTGATATTACTCAATCCTAGAGATTGACCTTAAAGATTGAGAATTACAAACTCATGGAATTCGATGATATCTAAACTCGAGCTTGAACGAGAAAATATTTTGATCAAAATTACAAACCGATTTGTTTTCTAAAAACCCATTTTCAATGCGTTCATTACCATTGAACGTAAAATCCTAGAAATTCACCTAGAATTCATTAGGTCACCTGAACCAAATCTGGTGTCAACCGTAAGAACGGTGGTTGCATAGCATGGTCAAAGACAGGACCTTGTGCCAGACCAGAAAATTATAAGGGTGAGCTTTACTATTGCTCCTACCAAGGATAGTAATTGCATCCGACACGTTATAGACCATAATTAAAAGCATGTCAGGGGACATTGCCTTAACAGTTGCTTGTTCAACGCTTTCCTTTACAACCGGACGGTAGTTTACCAAAAGGTAATATACGGAGCAAGTATTCTGAACGTGTTTCTTTCCCAATACAAGGTTAGCAAGTGGGTGACACAAAACCATAAGTTTTGAGCTAAAATTTTCAAATCTGAAATCCACCAAACCCACAAAAATAATTTGCAAACACCGGTGAAGGGTTATTCCGGAAAACTTATCTAGGGTAAAAAACTAGATTGTATTTTCAAAAGATCAAATGTTTTCATAAAGATCCAATTTCCTTAATGGATCTAACTTTTCATAGTCATGCGGGACTGTAAACCACATCGTTACTACCATTGTTTATACCGCCGTATAGAAATCACTGATGTACAAAGTGTGAAGAATAAAGAAGTGATTCTAGTATTTTTATTTCAAGACTATATTGCTTGAGGACAAGCAACGCTCAAGTGTGGGAATATTTGATAATGCTAAAAACGAACATATATTTCATAGCATTATCCCTCAAGAAAGACAAGCTTTTAGATGCAATTGTTCTATTTACAAGTGATATTCGTTTAAATAATAAAAGGTGAAGACAAAAGACAGATTCGACGAATTGAAGACGCAAACGACCAAAAAGCTCAAAAGTACAAAGTACAATCAAAATGGTTCAAATTATTGATGAGAAACGTCTCAAAATTACAAGATTACAAGACGCGAAACGCAAAATACAAGATATTAAATTGTACACAAGAACGTTCGAAAATCCGGAACCGAGACATGAACCAACTATCAACGCGCGACGCAACGGAGCTAAAATTACAAGTCAACGGAGTACAAGAATATAATATAATATATATAATTATATTTAATTATATATATTATATTATATAATAAATAAATAAGCAGCCCACGTTTTTAAAGACTTTTGAGCTCTCCCAGCTGGCCATGCGATCGCATGGCCTGGAAGAACAAAAACCATGCGATCGCATGGCCTTGAAATCTAGGCGACACCCTATAAATTTCGCAGTTTTGGTTGATCTTTTACCCTATATCCATCTCTCTATCTATAAACGTGTATATATATATATATATTTTAATTTTAATTTTAATTTTAAATTCTAATAATAAGGGTATGTTAGCAAATGTTGTAAGGGTGTAAGTCGAAATTCTGTCCGTGTAACGCTACGCTATTTTTAATCACTGTAAGTTATGGTTAATGTTATTTTTAAATTAATGTCTCGTAGCTAAGTTATTATTATGCTTATTTAAAATGAAGTAATCATGATGTTGGGCTAAAATATTTAAATTTGGGTAATTGGGCTTTGGACCATAATTGGGGTTTGAACAAAAGAACGACACTTGTGGAAATTAGACTATGGGCTATTAATGGGCTTTATATTAACTAAATGATACCTCGTTAATTTAATATATAGACTTATAATTTGACGTATTTATATATAACCACATACGCTTGACTGGGTACGGTGGGCGGGATATCTATAAATACTAATAATTGTTCATTTTACCGGACACGGAACTGGATTAATAGTTAATAGACTTGTTGAAACAGGGGTGGATTACATTCAAGGGTAATTGGTGTATGAAATGTCCCGTTCTTATTGATTAAAAACGTTCCATATTAATTGATTTCGTTGCGAGGTTTTGACCTCTATATGAGACGTTTTTCAAAGACTACATTCATTTTAAAACAAACCATAACCTTTATTTCATCAATAAAGGTTTAAAAAGCTTTACGTAGATTATCAAATAATGATAATCTAAAATATCCTGTTTACACACGACCATTACATAATGGTTTACAATACAAATATGTTACAACAAAATAAGTTTCTTGAATGCAGTTTTTACACAATATCATACAAACATGGACTCCAAATCTTGTCCTTATTTTAGTATGCAATAGCGGAAGCTCTTAGTATTCACCTGAGAATAAACATGCTTTAAACGTCAACAAAAGTGTTGGTGAGTTATAGGTTTAACCTATATATATCAAATCGTAACAATAGACCACAAGATTTCATATTTCAATACACATCCCATACATAGAGATAAAAATCATTCATATGGTGAACACCTGGTAACCGACATTAACAAGATGCATATATAAGAATATCCCCATCATTCCGGGACACCCTTCGGATATGATATAAATTTCGAAGTACTAAAGCATCCGGTACTTTGGATGGGGTTTGTTAGGCCCAATAGATCTATCTTTAGGATTCGCGTCAATTAGGGTGTCTGTTCCCTAATTCTTAGATTACCAGACTTAATAAAAAGGGGCATATTCGATTTTGATAATTCAACCATAGAATGTAGTTTCACGTACTTGTGTCTATTTTGTAAATCATTTATAAAACCTGCATGTATTCTCATCCCAAAAATATTAGATTTTAAAAGTGGGACTATAACTCACTTTCACAGATTTTTTCTTCGTCGGGAAGTAAGACTTGGCCACTGGTTGATTCACGAACCTATAACAATATATACATATATATCAAAGTATGTTCAAAATATATTTACAACACTTTTAATATATTTTGATGTTTTAAGTTTATTAAGTCAGCTGTCCTCGTTAGTAACCTACAACTAGTTGTCCACAGTTAGATGTACAGAAATAAATCGATAAATATTATCTTGAATCAATCCACGACCCAGTGTATACGTATCTCAGTATTGATCACAACTCAAACTATATATATTTTGGAATCAACCTCAACCCTGTATAGCTAACTCCAACATTCACATATAGAGTGTCTATGGTTGTTTCGAAATATATATAGATGTGTCGACATGATAGGTCGAAACATTGTATACGTGTCTATGGTATCTCAAGATTACATAATATACAATACAAGTTGATTAAGTTATGGTTGGAATAGATTAGTTACCAATTTTCACGTAGCTAAAATGAGAAAAATTATCCAATCTTGTTTTACCCATAACTTCTTCATTTTAAATCCGTTTTGAGTGAATCAAATTTCTATGGTTTCATATTGAACTCTATTTTATGAATCTAAACAGAAAAAGTATAGGTTTATAGTCAGAAAAATAAGTTACAAGTCGTTTTTTTAAAGGTAGTCATTTCAGTCGAAAGAACGACGTCTAGATGACCATTTTAGAAAACATACTTCCACTTTGAGTTTAACCATAATTTTTGGATATAGTTTCATGTTCATAATAAAAATCATTTTCTCAGAATAACAACTTTTAAATCAAAGTTTATCATAGTTTTTAATTAACTAACCCAAAACAGCCCGCGGTGTTACTACGACGGCGTAAATCCGGTTTTACGGTGTTTTTCGTGTTTCCAGGTTTTAAATCATTAAGTTAGCATATCATATAGATATAGAACATGTGTTTATTTGATTTTAAAAGTCAAGTTAGAAGGATCAACTTTTATTTGTGAACAAGTTTAGAATTAACTAAACTATGTTCTAGTGATTACAAGTTTAAACCTTCGAATAAGATAGCTTTATATGTATGAATCGAATGATGTTATGAACATCATTACTACCTCAAGTTCCTTGGATAAACCTACTGGAAATGAGAAAAATAGATCTAGCTTCAAAGGATCCTTGGATGGCTTGAAAGTTCTTGAAGCAGAATCATGACACGAAAACAATTTCACGTAAGATTTCCACTCGAAATAAGATTGTTATAGTTATAGAAATTGAATTAAAGTTTGAATATGATTATTACCTTGTATTAGAAATATAACCTACTATAAGTAACAAAGGTTTCTTGATCTTGGATGATTACTTGGAATGGATTTAGAAAACTTGGAAGTAAACTTGCAATCTTGGAAGTATTCTTGATTTTATGAAACTAGAACTTTTGGAATTTATGAAGAACACTTAGAACTTGAAGATAGAACTTGAGAGAGATCAATTAGATGAAGAAAATTGAAGAATGAAAGTGTTTGTAGGTGTTTTTGGTCGTTGGTGTATGGATTAGATATAAAGGATATGTAATTTTGTTTTCATGTAAATAAGTCATGAATGATTACTCATATTTTTGTAATTTTATGAGATATTTCATGCTAGTTGCCAAATGATGGTTCCCACATGTGTTAGGTGACTCACATGGGCTGCTAAGAGCTGATCATTGGAGTGTATTTACCAATAGTACATACATCTAAAAGCTGTGTATTGTACGAGTACGAATACGGGTGCATACGAGTAGAATTGTTGATGAAACTGAACGAGGATGTAATTGTAAGCATTTTTGTTAAGTAGAAGTATTTTGATAAGTGTCTTGAAGTCTTTCAAAAGTGTATGAATACATATTAAAACACTACATGTATATACATTTTAACTGAGTCGTTAAGTCATCGTTAGTCGTTACATGTAAATGTTGTTTTGAAACCTTTAGGTTAACGATCTTGTTGAATGTTGTTAACCCATTGTTTATTATAACAAATGAGATGTTAATTTGTTATATTATCATAATATCATGATATATAATATATCTTAGTATGATGTATATACAGTTAAATGCGTTACAATGATAATCGTTACATATATGTCTCGTTTCGAAATCATTAAGTTAGTAGTCTTATTTTTTACATATGTATTTCATTGTTAATACACTTAATAATATATTTACTTATCATTTAACATAATTAACCAAGTGTATCAATATATTAATATGATTCATATGTACCTAGTAAGACGTTGTTATAACGATAATCGTTATATATATCGTTTTCGAGTTTTTTAAATTAATAGTCTCATTTTTATGTATATAACTCATTGTTAAAATACCTAACGAGATACATACTTATAATAAAATCATGTTAACTATATATATAACCATATATATGTCATCGTATAGTTTTTACAAGTTTTAACGTTCGTGAATCACCGGTCAACTTGGGTGGTCAATTGTCTATATGAAACCTATTTCAATTAATCAAGTCTTAACAAGTTTGATTGCTTAACATGTTGGAAACACTTAATCATGTAAATAACAATTTCATTTAATATATATATATATATATATATATATATATATATATATATATATATATATATATATATATATATATATATATATATATATATATATATATATATATATATATATATATATATATATATATATATATAAACATGGAAAAGTTCGGGTCACTACAGTGTAATTGTTAACAAAGTAGTAAAACTTTGGACTACACGCAGTCGATAACCTGGTGTATTCATTAAACAAAGTATTAAGACCTTGTTACAATTCGAATCCCCAATTAGTTGGAATATTTGACTTCGGGAATAAGAATAATTTGACGAAGACTTTCGCACTTTATATTTATGACTGATGGACTATTATGGACAAATCCGTATGGACATATCGAATAATCCAGGACAAAGGACAATTAACCCATGAGAATAAACTAAAAACAACACGTCAAATATCATGATTACGGAAGTTTAAATAAGCATAATTCATTTATTTCATATTTAATTTCCTTTATTTTATATTTAATTGCACTTTTAAATATCGCACTTTTATTTATTGTCATTATATTTAATTGCACTTTTAATTATCGTACTCTTTAATTATCGCAATTTTATTTTATCGCATTTTTTATCGCAATTTCATTATCGTTATTTACTTTACGCTTTAAATTAAGTTGTATTTATTTTTAGTATTTTACATTAGGTTTTAACTGCGACTTAAGTTTTAAAATCGACAAACCGGTCATTAAACGGTAAAAACCCCCTTTTATAATAATAATACCACTTATATATATTTTTGTATTTTTACAAATATAGTTTTTAAAATTATAGCGTTAAGCTTGTTTAAGAGTTCCCTGTGGACGAACCGGACTTACTAAAAACTACACTACTGTACGATTAGGTACACTGCCTATAAGTGTTGTAGCAAGGTTTAGGTATATCTATTCTATAAATAAATAAAGATCTTGTGTAAAATTGTATCGTATTTAATAGTATTTCGTTGTAAAAATAATACTATTTCCTAGTACCCCTCGCAAACATCAAGTATTTTTGGCGCCGCTGCCGGAGAACACATAAACGCCGGAAGCGCAACGCTATATATAAAAAAAAGATTTTTAGTAAGTTTTAGTTATTTTGTTGTAAAAATATGCGTTTTTAATTTTAAAAATACAAAAATACAAAATATATAAAAAAAACAAAATTTAAGTATTTTTAAGGGTTTGTTAAATATATAAGTTCTATAAAGTTTCTTTATTTTTATTTTGTAAAAATATAAGTTTTATTTAATTTATATAAATATATTATATAAATATATAAATTAGAAAAACAGAAAAAAAAAAAAAGAAATCAAACGGCCCGGTACTGTAGCAGCCCACTCTCTGGCCCGAAAACCTAGCCCATGCGATCGCATGAGCCCGAAGGCAAATTCTCATGTGATCGCATGAGGGTCTCTGACACGCCACAGTTGACTCCAACAGCAATCATTACGGAGTATTATTATTAATTATAATTTATTAAAACCCTAATTAGGTTTTATTTATTTATTATTTAGTTTAGTGTTATTTAATTAATTTGTATTATTTAGTTTTAATTCAGTTTTATTAAATTATAAAATTAATAGTTTTATAAAATAAATAATTTAAAAATAATATTTTTATAAAAATTTTTTTTACTTTTTACAACTTTAAGTTTTTTTTTATATTTTGTATATTTTTATTCGTTTTAGCGTAATATTTGTATTTTTCGCTCGTTTTAGTTTTAATATATAGTTTTTGCCATAGTTATTTTTATTTCTAGATTTTTAAGATTTGCCGTAAAATCCCTTAAGTGCTTTTTCTTTAGACTAAGATTTAGGTGCTTTAGAATTTTGCGACGCCGTTTTTAATATTTTAAGTACTTTTTAAGTTAATGCCATTTGGGATTTAGTTTTTTCTTTTAAGCTTTAATATTTTTAGACACAACTTTTAATTCTTAGTTTTTAGTTCCTTTTTACGTTTCGACGCACTACTTTCTTATTTTTATTTTTCGACGCCTATTATTTTTTCGACCCTTTTATTTTTCGACATTTTTCGACGCGCTCTTTTTCTTTCTTATTTCTCGACGCTCTAGTTTTTAGGACTTAGATTTTTTCTATTTCTTATCTAAAATTTCTTTAAATTTAAACGAAAAATTATTTTAAGTGGTTAAATTGATAGACATCAAAATTTTCTGGTTCGTAGTAATAGTTGGATTTGTATGTGGACCGGGTTATTGGAGCCAAACAGTACTCAATTATATTGAGACCAAACGAATCCTGCCCCTCTGCTGCATCTTTTGGCTATTCGAAACGTGGGCAAAATCAGAAAAGTCTATTAATTGGATAACTTATATAATTTTTCTTTCTTTTTAAAAACTAATAGGATATTCAGTGAATGCACCGAGCAAAACGTTCACCACCTTTTGTACGTTCACCACCTGTAACCAGATCAAGACATCTAGCAAATATTATCGCCGTTGATTTTTCTTTAGAATCATCATCTAGTCGACCAAGTACTCCAATTCAAATTTCCGATAATCCATTTTTTGAACCCGACCTCACAATTGAGAATCCGGAGAATATTCAGGGACAATTCATAGATCCTGAACCACTGATCTTTCCTCCGAAACCACCAATCATTCAAACAGAGATTGTAGAGGAACCAACCATTAAATCAGAATCCTATAGTGATTCAGATTCAACAAATTCAATTATGGAAAATCTGGAACCTCTAAGTATGGAAGACCGAATGAGAGCTAAACGCACTGGCCAAGGTCACGCAATTACTCAACCAGACATTAATACGCCAGATTATGAAATCAAAGGACAAATCTTACACATGGTAACAAATCAATGCCAATTTAGTGGTGCGCCGAAGGAAGATCTAAATGAACAACTTCGTACCTTTAATAGGATCTGTACACTATTTAAAATCCGAGAAGTGGAGGATGAACAGATATATCTCATGTTATTTCCCTGGACTTTAAAGGGAGAAGCCAAAGATTGGTTGGAATCGTTACCTGAAGGGGCGATTGATACATGGGATGTTTTAGTTGAAAAATTTCTTAAACAATTCTTTCCGGCATCTAAAGCCGTGAGACCTCAAGGAGAAATTATTACATTCACACAAAAGTCAAACAAAACTTTATATGAGGCATGAACAAGATTTGAAAAGTTATTAAGAGGATGTCCGCAACATGGTTTAGACACCTGTCAAATAGTACAAATATTCTACCAAGGATGCGACATCACTACAAGGAAAGACATCGATATAGCAGCTGGTGGTTCCATTATGAAGAAAACCGCAACTGATGCTTACAAAATTATTGATAACACTGCTTCCCACTCACATGAGTGGCACCAAGAAAAAGATATCGTTAGATCATCTAAAGCAGCTAGAGCCGATTCTAGCCATGACTTAGATTCCATTTCTGCAAAGATAGATGCTGTCGAGAGACGAATGGAAAAGATGACTAAGGATATTCACTCAATAAGAATTAGTTGTGAGCAGTGTGGAGGACCACATTTGACAAAAGATTGTCTCAGTATTGAACTAACAATGGAACAAAGAGAGAATGTTTCATATATAAATCAAAGGCCTGGAAATAATTATCAGAATAATTATCAACCGCCAAGACCGATCTACAATCAAAACCAGAATTATAACCGAAATATTCCATACAACAACCAACAAGGTCCTAGCAATCAACAAGTATCCAACAATACTTACAATCAGCAAAGACCTAATTTTCAAAACAAACCACCACAAACCGATGATAAAAAGCCAAATTTAGAAGACATGATGTCGAAGCTAGTTGAATCTCAAACGCAGTTTTTCACATCTCAGAAACAAATCAATGAACAAAATGCTCAAGCATTTAGAAATCAACAAGCTTGTATTCAAAATCTTGAACAAGAAGTAAGTAACCTAGCAAGATTGATAGGTGAAAGAAAATCAGGAAGTCTACCTAGTGATACAAATGCTAACCCCCGAAATGAAACAGCTAAAGCCATTACCACAAGAAGTGGTATTACACTTAAACCACCTGAAATACCTGTAATTTCTGATGAAGCTATTCCTACTCCACAAGAACCACAATCTGAACAAGATAAGGAAAAAGAACCGGTAGTTGAAAAGGTTAATGAAGATAACACAGTTAAGGCTAAACCTTATGTTAAACCATACCAACCACCACTTCCTTACCCGAGTAAAATGAGAAAAGAGAGACTTGAAGCCGAGCAATCCAAATTCTTGGATATGTTTAAACAGATAAATGTCAATCTTCCTTTCATTGATGTGATTTCAGGAATGCCTAGATATGCTAAATTCTTGAAAGATCTAATCACAAATAGAAAGAAAATGGAAGAACTCTCGGCTGTTACTATGAATGCTAATTGTTCTGCAGTGCTATTGAACAAAATACCAGAAAAATTATCTGATCCAGGAAGTTTCACGATTTCATGTTTTCTGGGTAGTCTTAGTTCAAAAGAAGCATTGGCAGATTTAGGTGCTATTATAAATTTAATGCCGTATTCACTATACGTTAAACTAGACATTGGAGAATTGAAACCAACACGAATAAGCATACAACTAGCCGATCGATCAGTAAAATATCCTAGAGGGATAATGGAAAACATGCTAGTTAAAGTTGGTACTTTAGTATTTCCAGTAGATTTTGTTATTCTGTACATGGAAGAAGATTCTCGAGTACCTCTCATATTAGGAAGACCATTCTTAAACACGGCCAAAGCAATAATAGACGTGTTTGGTAAAAAACTGACCCTAAGTATAGAGGACGAGAGTGTTACCTTTTCAGTTGATAGAGCAATGCAACAACCGCAATCTGCAGATGATACATGTTATTATATTCAAACTATAGAATCACATGCAGAATTGTTAGAAGAATTTCCAGAATTACAAGGAACAGGAGAATGTTCTTTAGGAGAAAGTACTGAACCAATTGATGAAACTGAAATGTTAACTACACTTATGGCTAATGGATATGAACCAACAACAGAAGAAATTCAAATGCTAAAAGAAAAAGACAGATATCGATATAAATCATCGATAGAAGAACCACCGACATTAGAGTTAAAGCCACTTCCAAACCATTTGTAATATGCTTATTTACATGGAGAATCTGAATTACCTGTAATAATATCATCTTCTCTTACTAAAAATGAAAAATCTCAACTCATTTCTGTGTTAAAAGCTCATAAATCAGCTATTGCATGGAAAATTCATGATATTAAAGGAATAAGTCCTTCATATTGCACACATAAAATCCTTATGGAAGAAGGTCATAAAACGTATGTGCAACGCCAACGAAGACTAAATCCTAATATGCAATTTGTTGTTAAGAAAGAAATTATTAAACTGCTTGATGCAGGTTTAATTTATCCAATTTCTGATAGTCCATGGGTAAGCCCAGTTCAATGCGTGCCTAAGAAGGGTGGCATGACTGTCATCACAAATGAGAAAAATGAGCTTATTCCTACTAGAACGGTAACAGGATGGCGTGTTTGTATTGATTATAGAAAATTAAATGACGCCACCAGAAAAGTTCACTTTCCCTTACCTTTCAT
Organism: Rutidosis leptorrhynchoides; assembly: GCF_046630445.1. Lineage (NCBI taxonomy): Eukaryota > Viridiplantae > Streptophyta > Magnoliopsida > Asterales > Asteraceae > Rutidosis > Rutidosis leptorrhynchoides. Next base: position 150,684,807 of record NC_092339.1, read on the forward strand.
TGATCAAATGTTGGAAAGATTAGCCGGAAATAGTTACTATTGTTTTCTTGATGGTTTTTCCGGATATTTTCAAATTCCAATAGCACCCGAGGATCAAGAGAAAACCACATTCACGTGCCCTTATGGTACTTTTGCTTACAAACGCATGCCATTTGGACTTTGCAAAGCCCCTGCAACCTTTCAAAGGTGCATGATGGCGATTTTTCATGACATGATAGAAGAATGCATGGAAGTTTTCATCGATGACTTTTCAGTCTTCGGTGATACTTTTGAAACATGTCTAGTTAATCTTGAACGAATGCTTATTAGATGCGAACAATCAAATCTAGTACTTAATTGGGAGAAATGCCATTTCATGGTTAAAGAAGGCATCGTTCTTGGACATAAAATCTCAAAGGAAGGAATTGAAGTGGATAGAGCTAAAGTAGATGTAATTGCTAAACTTCCACATCCCACCAATGTTAGAGGAGTTAGGAGTATTCTAGGGCATTCCGGTTTTTACCGATGTTTCATAAAAGATTTTTCTAAAATTGCCACTCCTATGAATAAACTCCTAGAAAAGGATGCTCCATTCATCTTTTCAGATGAATGCATCAAATCTTTTAATATTCTTAAAGAAAAACTCACTAATGCGCCGATCATGATAACTCCAAATTGGAATCTACCGTTTGAACTAATGTGCGATGCAAGTGATTTTGCAATGGGAGCCGTTTTAGGACAAAGGATTGAAAAACGATTTCAACCTATTTATTATGGTAGTAAGATGTTACAAGGAGCACAAACGAATTACACAACTACTAAAAAAGAACTATTTGCTATTGTCTTTGCTTTTGACAAATTTTGATCATATCTCGTTCTAGCTAAAACGGTGGTCTATACCGACCATTCTGCTCTTAGATACCTATTTTCAAAACAAAATGCCAAACCAAGATTAATCCGTTGGATCTTACTCTTACAAGATTTCGATATTGAAATCCGAGATAAAAAGGGAGCAGAAAATCTCGCCGCTGATCATCTTTCTCGTCTTGAAAATCCAGAATTAGAAGTTCTAAATGAATCGGCCATACAAGACAACTTTCCTGATGAATATCTATTGAAGATAGATTATAATGAAATTCCATGGTTTGCAGATTATGCATACTACTTAGTATGTGGATTCCTTGAAAAAGGATTGTCGTACCAAAAACGAAAGAAATTCTTTAGTGATATAAAACACTATTTCTGGGAAGATCCACATTTGTTTAAAAGTTGTCCCGATGGAATAATACGCCGATGTGTATTCGGAGATGAAGCTAGTCAAATCTTAAACCATTGTCACACAGGACCAACAGGAGGGCATTATGGGCCTCAACTTACAGCAAGAAAAGTTTACGATGCTGGATTCTATTGGCCTACAATTTTCAAAGATGCACACCTTCTTTGCAAATCCTGTGATGCTTGTCAAAGGGCCGGAATAATAAGTCAACGTGATGAAATGCCACAAAATGTCATTCAAGTATGTGAAGTATTTGACATTTGGGGTATTGACTTTATGGGTCCATTTCCAAAATCTCATAATAATCTATATATTCTCGTTCCCATTGATTATGTATCTAAATGGGCGGAAGCACAAGCTCTCCCAACTAACGATGCACGAGTTGTAGTCAACTTTTTAAAACGCCTTTTTGCTAGGTTTGGAACACCAAAAGCCTTAATAAGTGATCGGGGTACTCATTTTTGTAATAATCAACTTGAAAAAGTTCTCAAAAGATATGGAGTAACTCATAAAATCTCCACTGCTTATCATCCACAAACAAGTGGACAAGTTGAAAATACCAACCTAGCATTAAAATGTATTCTAGAGAAAACCGTAGGATCAAATCCGAAGGAATGGTCCATGAAATTGGAGGATGCACTCTGGGCTTTTAGAACAGCCTACAAAACTCCAATTGGTACCACACCTTTTAAACTCGTTTACGGAAAAGCATGTCATCTTCCAGTAGAAATTGAACATAAAACATTTTGGGCTTTAAAGACATGTAATCTTGATTTACATGAAGCCAGACGTCTACGATTAAGTCAACTAAACGAATTAGAAGAATTAAGACATGAAGCATACGAAAATTCGTTAATCTATAAGGAAAGAACAAAGAAATGGCATGATAAAAGAATCAGAAGTTCAAAAGAATTTAAAGAAGGAGATAGAGTTCTTCTTTTTAATTCATGATTCAAGCTATTTCCTGAAAAATTGAAATCAAGATGGTCTGGACCATTCATAGTCAAAAGAGTTTTCCCATACGGAACAATAGAGTTAATAAATTCAAATGAGATTGAATTTAAAGTTAATGGTCACAGAGTTAAACATTACATACATGGTCCGATGGAAGTTGACAATGAAGTCAATCATAATTTCACCACCCAAGAAAACCTTCAAAATGAAAATATAAATATGTTATCAACAACATATGAAAAATCAAAATTGGAAAATAGGGAGAATTCAAATTGGAGTGATGAAGAAGAATTCTTATACAAACCTCCCATTCCAAGAAACGAAGAAAAATGTGAACAAGAAGTTCAAATAGAAGTGAAAGAACCAAGAAAAGAACACCCAAAAAAGGTTTACAAACCAACTCGACTTACTAAAGCAGGAGACCCGGGTGAATTTATCATTTCTTGCTTGCTTAATGATGGTGCTGTATATAATGGACTCGCAGATTTAGGAGCAAGTGCAAATATTATGCCTCTTTCCTTATACAAAAGATTAGGTATGGGTAAATTAAAACCAACCAAAATAGGTGTTCAATCATTTGGCCTAACCATTAAACACCCGGTTGGAATAGCAAATAATTTAGTTATTAACGTGGGAAGTTTGATCTTTGTTGCAAACTTCATAGTGATTAATATGGAGTAAAACCTTGATATTCCTCTAATTTTAGGTCGCCAATTTTTAGCAACCACCGAGGCATTCATTGATGTAAGAGAAGGAAGAATGACACTTAGGGATGGTGATAAATTGTAACACCCGTTTTGCAGTTACACGTTATTTCGAGCGTCATTCGAAATACGAGGCATGTAAGCGTATATTTGGATCCCAAATAAAATTAGAGTTGATGTTCTAAAACCTTACCATTGGATAGTAAATCTTATTACGTTTCCAACGATATTTGGTTCATCAAAAACGGAGCTACGGTTTGAAAGTTACGACCAAAACAAGTTCAGTTTCAGGCTCAGTTCATTGGGACTCCGTCCAGACTTTGGGACGCCGTCCAAGAATGAAGGGTGGGACGCCGTCCGGCCATTTTGGACACCGTCCAAAGTGCCTGACAGGCCAGCAGCTGTATTTTAAAGGTTTTAAAAGAGGGTATTTGAGTCTTTTCACTTGGGGGTCGGTTTTGAGCCATTAAAACTGATCCACTCTCATTCTTATCCCCATTTCACCTTCTCAAACACTCTCATCAAACCCTAGTGAGAGAGAGAGGTTCTAGCGAGAGAGAGTTGGGGATTTGGAGAAGAAGAAGTGTGATTCGGGTCGGGTCTCAAGAGTTAAAGTTGTTCACCTCGTTCACGGCTACGTGGTGGTAGTGTTGGTAAGCTCTAAATCCGAATTTCTTTGTTAAGATTATTGTTTGAGTTAAAGTTTGTGCTAGTTAGAGTTATAACCCATTTATTGTGAAGTTTGGGAGTTTTGGGGAAGATTCATGTATGTAAACCCGAATTGGTGACTTAGGGTTTCAATTGATGGAATTGTTAGTTTGGACCTTGCATGTGTTAGTTAAACCTTAGAACACTTATGTTGACTTGATTTTTGGGTGTAAACCCTAATCTAGGTCAAAATGGGTCGAATGGGTATTTTGGGTCAAGTAAGCTTGATTCGGTGTCAAACTAAGTTATGGGTCAAGATTTGATGAACCAAGTATATAAATGTTTGATTCAAGTGTTAAATGGTATTTTGGAAAGTTAGTCACTAGCCGTTAGTGATTAAAGATGTTTTTGGGACTTATGTCAAAATGGGCGGTTTGTGGTGATAGGTGTAAATCCTTGGTTAAGGGTGTTGAAGTCGAATTCTCTCGTAGAGAATGTATGTTGATTGTTTGTATATCTATATGCGTATTATAGGTAAAAGGTTTGCTCAGTTGCTTTTGGAGGGGATTTACGTTTGTAACTTGTGCGGGCAATTCGAGGTGAGTGGAATAATTATATGTGTAGGTATATAATGTATCTATTTGTTGTAGCGTGAAATGTGTAGTGTCGAGGTGCTAAGACACCATGTTTCACGTGAAGAGTGTAGCATCGAGGTGTTAAGATGCCACTCGGGTGTAGCATCGAGGTGTTAAGATGCCACCTAGGAGTGTAGTGTCGAGGTGTTAAGACACCACTCCGTAAAATAATGAGTGTTGCATCGAGGTGTTAAGATGCCACTCGGGGTGATGTGCCGAGGTGTTAAGGTGCCACCCTAGGGGTTAGTGGTGCGAGGTGTTAAGTGCCCTAACGGATGTTATGAACACCGATGGCATTTTCGCGAGCACCGTTCCCTTGTACTATTGGTTAACCATGGTTATTTGTGTTGTAAGCATATTATATTATTCATGTTATATATGCTTGTGTTATGCTAGCATGATTATTGGAGGTTATAGCTTGTATTTTTGACGATAAGCTAATTGTGTTTGCCAGCATGTTTGCGGAATTTGTGTAAGTGATTGCAAGTAGGTATATTATATATGTATGTGTATAATTATTGCATTCACTAAGCCTCGGCTTACCCCTCTCGTTGTTTACCTTTTTACAGGTATTGTGTTATTGATGCTAGCTAGTTGTTAGACTAGACGTGCAGGAGCGGTTGGGCTTGATGGGGTAGCTTTCGGATAATTGGACGCGGATGGGGGTTTTGGTAGTCCCCAGGATTATGCTCTTGGTATCGGGTTGGGTTGTAGAGTTCTAATCCGTCTAAAGAGATAAATGGGTCGAAACTGCTACTTTATTTGTAAAACGGGTCATTGTGAGCCCGGGGTTGTAAAACTTGTTTTTATGGTGGCAATATCTTATTATTACTTAATATGTCATATTGTGAAAATGGTTTCGTTGAAAGTGTCGGGGAGCGAGTTTTTCGCTCGCGTGTTAACAAAAATTGATCAGTACTTTTTAGTTCATTGGGACGCCGTTCCAAATCCTTGGACGCCGTCCCAGTTGTAAAGGCTGGACGCCGTCCCGATTTCTGGACGCCGTCCAGATGGGCAGTCACATAATTTTTTTTTTTTTTTTTGTGTCGTGTTTTTGGTAAATCAATGTTGGGTTGTTACAAGTGGTATCAGAGCATAGTCTAAGGGAATTAGGTGACCTTGGAATAGGTGCCTAGACTTAGACTTATTGACAGTGGTGCGTTATTTGCGAGACTTGTAGGAGTACGGGTCGGATTGAGATTTGTTAGTGCCTTAGAGTAGGTGACTAACTAGGACTAGTGCTTGTCCAATGTGGGATTATGTGGGGCTTTATTTCGTGAGTAAATTAGTGCCTTAGATTGTTAGTGCCTAAGGTAAGTAGGCGAACTTGGACGTTGTTTTAGTGATAGTCACCTAGGTTGTAGGTTGACTTGTCGTTGTGGTGTACTTGTGTACGTTTATTATTATGTTGTATATAGGTGTATATATACAGGTATCTTTTGTGCGGTATCCTAGGGATGAATCTATTGGGGAGATTCGTATGTTTGGCGGTTTTGAGTGATCAAGTTCACGGTAAGGACTTTGGTCATTCGGGTACTAGGAGTTATCGCGTGTTATTTTGTGTGAATGTTGCGTCAGTCCGGGTAAAGTACTTTGCGTGACCATGTGGAAATGGTAAGGTACGCATTTGTAATAGTGACCGATCACCATTATTACGAAAGTGTATCTTGACATCAAGCATGACATGACGAGTACCGAACGGAGGAAACGTGGCGTGGTTGGGGTAGATTCGGGATAAATGAGGAATCTTTATTGGTTCCTAAGTGATAGTTGTCTCGGGTGATGTGCTTGTAGTCGTATCGGGTTCGTTGCGAGTCGTGAAGTGTTACGATGGATTCGGTTAGTTAAGTGAGTGAGCTAACTCACAAGTTTGGTGCGTGCTTAGCCACCCTAAGTAGTGGGTGCATTATTGAGATTGTTATTGGTTTTAGTTACCCATCGTAACTAGGAAGATCGATTTACGTTTGCGTGTGTGCGACGAGGACTTAAATTATGTAATGGAATGTGACAAGTCTAATGATTGTAGTTTTGAGTTACACTTGGTAGAGTGTGTGGTTAGAGAATCGTGTTAGGATTCTTGTTGTGAGTCGCCTTGGAATTGGCGAATCGAGGAGTCTTCGGGTCGTTAACTCATGGGAGTGAGACTCGTGTAATGTTGATTACATTAGTGTGTTGTAGATTATAGGGCAACATTCCTAATGGAATATCCCTTGTAGTAGTGGTTTTATCGAGATGTAGAAGGGTGTAAGACTTGGTATCCCCGAGCATCTCCTTGTGTTAGATGAAGGGCCTCATTAGGCTATATCGTTTTGCCTTGTGGAAACTGCGGGTAGCGTGTGATCGCTAGGAACTTTCGATAAGACAATAAACCGTAAGGTTGTCGGGTAGGTATGACTTCGGGTCATTATTATAGAGAGATGGGTGACATCGGGTGTATGGAACCTAAAGATCGATTTTCTAAAATTCATTTGATTGTGGTGGGAGTCTGCATGACATTGCGTCAGGTGCCTTTTTATACCTGCTAGTGTAATGTTCAACTCCGGTAGTGGTGTGATCACTTTGTGCTTAGGGTGCCCGTGAGATACCCTTGGAAGCATCGGAGATTATAATAGTGATCGACGGGTGATGGTAATTCGACGGTTGCGAAAGTCAAAGTTTAAGAGCATTGTGACGAATACTTCTTATGAAGTGACGGGTGAGCGAATCTTGTTGCTCTTAAGTGATAGACGGGTAGAGATGACCGGTGAGCCGGTGACGGACTTAATGGTCGGTTAGTCCGAAGGATATGATGAAGTGTTGACATTGTGGTGGACGCAATTATGGTGTCGGAATTGGTCACTCTTCTCCATGAGAGTGAGCAATTGTTGAAAAAGTTCGTTGAGTGGAAGGTCGGGTGATCTCGACTGAGAATCACGACTAAGTAAGCGGAGTGACATATGCCTAGGCTTAGAGGCATATGTAGGACTTTGGTGGAGTTTGCTTTTCAAACAATTAAGGTAGTTAGTTGTGAATTGTGGTATGAATGTTCGATGTCATCGCGTGTACGACGTCTCAAGTGATTGTGCATGTCGGCTCTGAGAGCCTAAAGCGAATTTGCGGTGAATTGATGTTTATGACCAACGGTGAAAATGGTCAGGTGTGACGTGGAATTTCAATTCCGCGGGATGTTATCATCTTGGCGGTGAGAATAGGGAGATAAATCCTAAGTGGGGGAGTTTTTACTGTCGCCCGAGGAAAACTCCAGTGGTGTTATGTATAGTGAAATGTCGGAGCGTACCGTGCTAAGCCTCAATAGGTATTCGGAGTTCCTAACGAGGAAGAGTGACGGGTTGCTAATGTCGACTCGAGATCGTGCTTTACGATTGCGAGTTACAACTCTGGAATGTTATGCGTGAAGATTGTGATGATGGGATCGAAGGAAGTGTAAGACTTCCTATGTAAGGTGGTCGTGTAGTACCAATGTGCGGTATGAGACCAAATGTGAAGTTTGAGATCCCGGAGTGAGAGAATGAAGTGTCGTTGCGAGTGCTCCCGTAGTGAAAAATCTGGGTTGTCATGAAACCTGGACAGTATAATTGAATGAGAACGAGTTCGATATCGTGGCGAATATCGTATTTTCCCTGTCGGGAAACGCAATCGTGAAGATTGTCAGTGGATAATTCCACTTTATGGATGAATGTGAGGCGGAGAGTGTCGATTTTGACTGTCTCACATCGAGACACGCAGATGTTGTTTGTTTGCGAGAGTGTGCTCCTTAGTGATGCGACTGTTAGTTGCATTGAAATGTTGAGACCATCCTTAACGGACGGTCTAGGTAGGAAAGTTCACCCGGCGTGGTGAATATTTTTGTGAGTCGTGTGGCGAATTGCGGAAATTTTGTGATGATGATTCGCCGTTGACGGGATTTTGGTATACGAATAGCTTCTATGCTAGTACTAGGAAGCCGTATTGTATGGTTCAGAGGAGAAACCCTATGACGATGTGTTGATGCTTCGTCTAATTCGTGGTGTATTATTGTTGTCCTGGATTAATCCAGTGACGGATTGGTCGTGTGCGGATTGACTGATTGAGTGATATGGTTACGGACGTAGCTTGTGGCGAGTTGTAGCCGAGAGAACTTGAAGGTATATGTAGTGATTTTCGTATTTTCCTAAATGGAAATTCTGGACGTTGAGTGTATGAGATATCGTTTATTGCGGTAGTGCACGCTAGTGATTATTAGCGTGTGGTTAGATCTTCGGATTTGTAGAAGATGTTATGGATGTCGGGCTTGGTTGTGTTTCGTAAGATCGTGAGGCGTGACGACGATGTTTGTCGGCAAATTGTTCTACTCTTAGGACGATTGTGAAGTGTATGGTATGAGTTTGGATACTGGGCGTAGGAGCAACGGTTACGGTTGTTTCGACTCGTGGGTTGATTACCCAATATTGTGGTATTATGATGCGTTAGTGCACGAAGCGAGGATTCGGATGAGTTTACTACTTGTGTGACTCCGCGTTGGAAGCGGAAATGTTCGTGGGAGAAGTGCTTAACTTCTAGTGTTTGTGCGGATCACGAGGACGTGATCCAATTTAAGTGGGGGAGAGTTGTAACACCCGTTTTGCAGTTACACGTTATTTCGAGTGTCATTCGAAATATGAGGCATGTAAGCGTATATTTGGATCCTAAATAAAATTAGAGTTGATGTTCTAAAACCTTACCATTGGATAGTAAATCTCATTACGTTTCCAACGATATTTGGTTCATCAAAAACGGAGCTACGGTTTGAAAGTTACGACCAAAACAAGTTCAGTTTCAGGCTCAGTTCATTGGGACTCCGTCCAGACTTTGGGACGCCGTCCAAGAATGAAGGGTGGGACGCCGTCCGGACATTTTGGATGCCGTCCAAAGTGCCTGACATGCCAGCAGCTGTATTTTAAAGGTTTTAAAAGAGGGTATTTGAGTCTTTTCACTTGGGGGGTCGGTTTTGAGCCATTAAAACTGATCCACTCTCATTCTTATCCCCATTTCACCTTCTCAAACACTCTCATCAAACCCTAGTGAGAGAGAGAGGTTCTAGCGAGAGAGAGTTGGGGATTTGGAGAAGAAGAAGTGTGATTCGGGTCGGGTCTCAAGAGTTAAAGTTGTTCACCTCGTTCACGGCTACGTGGTGGTAGTGTTGGTAAGCTCTAAATCCGAATTTCTTTGTTAAGATTATTGTTTGAGTTAAAGTTTGTGCTAGTTAGAGTTATAACCCATTTATTGTGAAGTTTGGGAGTTTTGGGGAAGATTCATGTATGTAAACCCGAATTGGTGACTTAGGGTTTCAATTGATGGAATTGTTAGTTTGGACCTTGCATGTGTTAGTTAAACCTTAGAACACTTGTGTTGACTTGATTTTTGGGTGTAAACCCTAATCTAGGTCAAAATGGGTCGAATGGGTATTTTGGGTCAAGTAAGCTTGATTCGGTGTCAAACTAAGTTATGGGTCAAGATTTGATGAACCAAGTATATAAATGTTTGATTCAAGTGTTAAATGGTATTTTGGAAAGTTAGTCACTAGCCGTTAGTGATTAAAGATGTTTTTGGGACTTATGTCAAAATGGGCGGTTTGTGGTGATAGGTGTAAACTGTAGTGACCCGAACTTTTCCATGTTTATATATATTAATTGAGATTGATATTTACATGATTAAATGTTTCCAACATGTTAAGCAATCAAACTTGTTAAGACTTGATTAATTGAAATAGGTTTCATATAGACAATTGACCACCCAAGTTGACCGGTGATTCACGAACGTTAAAACTTGTAAAAACTATATGATGACATATATATGGTTATATATATAGTTAACATGATATTATGATATGTAAACATATCATTAAGTATATTAACAATGAACTACATATGTAAAAACAAGTCTACTAACTTAATGATTTTGAAACGAGACATATATGTAACGATTATCGTTGTAACGACATTTAATGTATATATATCATATTAAGAGATATTCGTACATCATAATATCATGATAATATAATAATTTAAAATCTCTTTTGATATTATAAACATTGGGTTAACAACATTTAACAAGATCGTTAACCTAAAGGTTTCAAAACAACATTTACATGTAACGACTAACGATGACTTAACGACTCAGTTAAAATGTATATACATGTAGTGTTTTAATATGTATTCATACACTTTTGAAAGACTTCAAGACACTTATCAAAATACTTCTACTTAACAAAAATGCTTACAATTACATCCTCGTTCAGTTTCATCAACAATTCTACTCGTATGCACCCGTATTCGTACTCGTACAATACACAGCTTTTAGATGTATGTACTATTGGTATATACACTCCAATGATCAGCTCTTAGCAGCCCATGTGAGTCACCTAACACATGTGAGAACCATCATTTGGCAACTAGCATGAAATATCTCATAAAATTACAAAAATATGAGTAATCATTCATGACTTATTTACATGAAAACAAAATTACATATCCTTTATATCTAATCCATACACCAACGACCAAAAACACCTACAAACACTTTCATTCTTCAATTTTCTTCATCTAATTGATCTCTCTCAAGTTCTATCTTCAAGTTCTAAGTGTTCTTCATAAATTCCAAAAGTTCTAGTTTCATAAAATCAAGAATACTTTCAAGTTTGCTAGCTCACTTCCAATCTTGTAAGGTGATCATCCAACCTCAAGAAATCTTTGTTTCTTACAGTAGGTTATCATTCTAATACAAGGTAATAATCATATTCAAACTTTGGTTCAATTTCTATAACTATAACAATCTTATTTCAAGTGATGATCTTACTTGAACTTGTTTTCGTGTCATGATTTTGCTTCAAGAACTTTGAGCCATCCAAGGATCCATTGAAGCTAGATCCATTTTTCTCTTTTCCAGTAGGTTCATCCAAGGAACTTAAGGTAGTAATGATGTTCATAAGATCATTCGATTCATACATATAAAGCTATCTTATTCGAATGTTTAAACTTGTAATCACTAGAACATAGTTTAGTTAATTCTAAACTTGTTCGCAAACAAAAGTTAATCCTTCTAACTTGACTTTTAAAATCAACTAAACACATGTTCTATATCTATATGATATGCTAACTTAATGAATTAAAACCTGGAAACACGAAAAACACCGTAAAACCGGATTTACGCCGTCGTAGTAACACCGCGGGCTGTTTTGGTTTAGTTAATTAAAAACTATGATAAACTTTGATTTAAAAGTTATTATTCTGAGAAAATGATTTTTATTATGAACATGAAACTATATCCAAAAATTATGGTTAAACTCAAAGTGGAAGTATGTTTTCTAAAATGGTCATCTAGACGTCGTTCTTTAGACTGAAATGACTACCTTTACAAAAACGACTTGTAACTTATTTTTCTGACTATAAACCTATACTTTTCTGTTTAGATTCATAAAATAGAGTTCAATATGAAACCATAGCAATTTGATTCACTCAAAACGGATTTAAAATGAAGAAGTTATGGGTAAAACAAGATTGGATAATTTTTCTCATTTTAGCTACGTGAAAATTGGTAACAAATCTATTCCAACCATAACTTAATCAACTTGTATTGTATATTATGTAATCTTGAGATACCATAGACACGTATACAATGTTTCGACCTATCATGTCGACACATCTATATATATTTCGGAACAACCATAGACACTCTATATGTGAATGTTGGAGTTAGCTATACAGGGTTGAGGTTGATTCCAAAAAATATATAGTTTGAGTTGTGATCAATACTGAGATACGTATACACTGGGTCGTGGATTGATTCAAGATAATATTTATCGATTTATTTCTGTACATCTAACTGTGGACAACTAGTTGTAGGTTACTAACGAGGACAGCTGACTTAATAAACTTAAAACATCAAAATATATTAAAAGTGTTGTAAATATATTTTAAACATACTTTGATATATATGTATATATTGTTATAGGTTCGTGAATCAACCAGTGGCCAAGTCTTACTTCTCGACGAAGTAAAAAAATCTGTGAAAGTGAGTTATAGTCCCACTTTTAAAATCTAATATTTTTGGGATGAGAATACATGCAGGTTTTATAAATGATTTACAAAATAGACACAAGTACGTGAAACTACATTCTATGGTTGAATTATCGAAATCGAATATGCCCCTTTTTATTAAGTCTGGTAATCTAAGAATTAGGGAACAGACACCCTAATTGACGCGAATCCTAAAGATAGATCTATTGGGCCTAACAAACCCCATCCAAAGTACCGGATGCTTTAGTACTTCGAAATTTATATCATATCCGAAGGGTGTCCCGGAATGATGGGGATATTCTTATATATATGCATCTTGTTAATGTCGGTTACCAGGTGTTCACCATATGAATGATTTTTATCTCTATGTATGGGATGTGTATTGAAATATGAAATCTTGTGGTCTATTATTATGATTTGATATATATAGGTTAAACCTATAACTCACCAACATTTTTGTTGACGTTTTAAGCATGTTTATTCTCAGGTGATTATTAAGAGCTTCCGCTGTCGCATACTTAAATAAGGACGAGATTTGGAGTCCATGCTTGTATGATATTGTGTAAAAACTGCATTCAAGAAACTTATTTTGTTGTAACATATTTGTATTGTAAACCATTATGTAATGGTCGTGTGTAAACAGGATATTTTAGATTATCATTATTTGATAATCTACGTAAAGTTTTTTAAAACCTTTATCTATGAAATAAAGGTTATGGTTTGTTTTAAAAATGAATGCAGTCTTTGAAAAACGTCTCATATAGAGGTCAAAACCTCGCAACGAAATCAATTAATATGGAACGTTTTTAATCAATAAGAACGGGACATTTCAGTTGGTATCAGAGCGTTGGTCTTAGAAAACCAGAATTTTTCATTAGTGTGTCTTATCGAGTTTGTTAGGATGCATTAGTGAGTCTGGACTTCGACCGTGTTTACTTGAAAAATGATTGCTTAACAAATTTTGTTGGAAACTATATATTTTTAACATGTGAATATTATGTGAAATATTAATCTCTTAACGCGTTTGATATTATGTGATAGATGTCTACCTCTAGAACAAGTCCCATTGACTCACCTAATAATAATGAAGAGTCAAATGTAAATTGGAATGATTCATGGACTGATTCACAAGTTCCCGAAGAGGAACCGGAAGAAGAGTCGGAACCGGAAGAAGAATCGGAACCGGAAGAAGAATCGGAACCGGATGAAGAAGTAGAACCGGTGGGGGAAATAATAAAACGGTTAAGTAAAAGAAAATCCTCAACCAACCGACCAAGGTTAATTATGGTCAATGGTGTTTCCGCCAAGGAAGCAAAATATTGGGAGGATTACCAATTCTCCGATGAATCGGATTCCGACGAGAATTCCGATGATGTTATAGAAATTACCCCAACTGAATTTAAAAAGGCAAAAGAAAATAATAAGGGAAAGGGCATAAAAATAGAGAAATCTAATTCCAACCCCGATGAACTTTATATGTATCGTCAACCCCCGAAGTCCTTAAGTTGTAACAATGACCCGGGAACCTCTAAACCACCAGGTTTTTCTAAACCAATGTGGACAACGACGGCTCGTATTAGGGGAACATCATATATCCCTAGAAACTTGGCAAAACGAACCAAAACCGAAGAAGAAGAAACAAGTGAGTCGGAATAAGATAGTTGTATTCGTGTGGTGTAATATATGTAATATAGTGTGCTTATGCTTTATGATATATGTAAAAATTGCTTGTATTAATAAGTATTTTTTTTTATGAATCTAACTCTTGTCTATTTTACAGTATAAAAACACAAAATGGATAGACAACCCAATATTTTAAGAGACCTACCCGGAGACATGATTGATGAAATCTTGTCTAGAGTCGGTCATAATTCTTCAGCACAACTATTTAAGGCGAGATCAGTTTGTAAGACATTCGAAGAACGTTCCAAGAATGCCTTGGTTTATAAAAGGCTTTCGTTCGAAAGATGGGGGATATCACATTGGGAAATCCATAAGTTACGATGTGTTTACTTTGACGCATATATTGCGGGGAACCCAAATGCTATTTTACGCAACGGGTTAAGAAATTATTTTGACTCAGTATATCTGAATATAGGACTTCGTGATTTAGAAAAAGCGGCTAACATGCAACATAAAGAAGCATGTTATGCTTACGGATTAGTAATGTTCGCTTCTCACCAAAGTGAGACCAAGAACATCGGGCTACAACTATTAAACAAAACGTTTCCACAAGTGACGGAGTCGGTAATTGGGGTAAGAAATGAGGTTTTTAGATTATTACGGGACTGTTGGACATTACGTAACCCTCGTCCCTTTGACGACGTTACAACACGCTGTCTTATCAATGGCCATAACGGTTATGTTCCACAAGATCAAGGATGGGAAGTAGTCCTAGTAAAACCAGAATGCATGACTTGTTTCTGGACGTATGAATTACGTATCTTTATTGCCTTTGCTGAACGACTTGTGTACTAGCTAGAATTATCTTCACAACTATCTTGTATCAAAGTTATTGTGTGCTATATTTCATGCTTTATGTAAAATAAGCGGTATTGTAAGTTTGTAAAATATTGTATAAAAGTTTGAACGCGAAATATTATTATAATCAGTTTTTCATATAGAATTGTAGTAGTTGAATTGTATATTAGCTACTAAATATGAACTTAACGGGTAGGTACTACCCGAATTTAAACTTATAAAACGCTAATATGAAGAAAAAGCTTTTATAAATGAGTTCATATTATGCTACGAAATACTATTAACTACTCTTAATATTCTGTATGATTAACTTGTTCCATTTGACTATTTTGAAGGAAATGGCACCGACTACTCGACACACCGTGAATATGAATGAAGAGGAATTCCGTACTTTTCTAGCTTCAAACATAGCCGCAGTACAGGCTGCGCTACATACCAACAATAACCTTGCAGTACAGGAAATCGTGTAGGATGCACCTACAAAGAATTCACTGCCTGCAAACCTTTGGAATTTGATGGAACCGAAGGACCGATCGGATTGAAACGGTGGACCGAGAAGGTCAAATCGGTGTTTGCCATAAGTAAGTGTACTGAAGAGGACAAAGTGAAGTACGCTACACATACCTTCACAGGTTCTGAGTTAACATGGTGGAATACCTATCTAGAGCAAGTGGGACAAGATGATGCTTACGCACTACCGTGGTCAGCATTCAAGCACTTGATGAACGAGAAGTACCGTCCCAGAACCGAGGTCAATAAGCTCAAGACAGAACTTAGAGGGTTACGAACCCAAGGATTTGATATTACCACGTACGAAAGACGATTCACAGAATTGTGACTATTGTGTCCGGGAGCATTCGAAGATGAGGAAGAGAAGATCGACGCGTTTGTGAAAGGATTACCGGAAAGAATCCAAGAAGATATAAGTTCACACGAGCCCGCCTCCATACAACAGGCATGTAGAATGGCTCACAAACTAGTGAACCAGATTGAAGAAAGAATTAAAGAACAGACTGCTGAAGAGGCCAATGTGAAGCAAGTCAAAAGAAAGTGGGAGGAAAACGGTGATAAGAATCACCAATACAACAACAACAGCAATTACAACAATAATCGCAACAATTATCCCAACAATCGCAACATCAATCGCAACTACAACAAAAGACCCAACAACAACAACAACAATAACAGCAACTACAACAATCATCCCAACAACAATAATAACCGCAACAACAACAACAACAACAACAATCAGAAGCAGCTATGCTAAAGGTGTGAAAAGTATCACTCGGGGTTCTGCACCAAATTTTGCAACAAGTGTAAAAGAAATGGTCATAGCGCGGCGAAGTGTGAAGTCTACGGACCAGGGGTTAATAGAACGAAAGGAACAAATGGTGTCGGAACGAGTAATGGCGGAGCAAGTAGTGTCGGAGCAAGTTATGCCAATGTAGTTTGTTATAAATGTGAAAAACCGGGCCACATTATTAGAAATTGCCCGAACCAGGAGAACACGAATGGACAAGGCCGCGGAAGAGTTTTCAATATTAATGCGGCAGAGGCACAGGAAGACCCGGAGCTTGTTACGGGTACGTTTCTTATTGACAATAAATCTGCTTACGTTTTATTTGATTCGGGTGCGGATAGAAGCTATATGAGTAGAGATTTTTGTGCTAAATTAAGTTGTCCATTGATGCCTTTGGATAGTAAATTTTTACTCGAATTAGCAAATGGTAAATTAATTTCAGCAGATAATATATGTCGGAATCGAGAAATTAAACTGGTTAGCGAAACATTTAAGATTGATTTGATACCAGTAGAGTTAGGGAGTTTTGATGTGATAATCGGTATGGACTGGTTGAAAGAAGTGAAAGCAGAGATCGTCTGTTACAAAAATGCAATTCGCATTATACGAGAAAAAGGAAAACCCTTAATGGTGTACGGGGAAAAGGGCAACACGAAGCTACATCTTATTAGTAATTTGAAGGCACAAAAACTAATAAGAAAAGGTTGCTATGCTGTTCTAGCACACGTCGAGAAAGTACAAACTGAAGAAAGGAGAATCAATGATGTTCCCGTCGCAAAAGAATTTCCCGATGTATTTCCGAAAGAATTACCGGGATTATCCCCACATCGATCCGTTGAATTTCAAATAGATCTTGTACCAGGAGCTGCACCAATAGCTCGTGCTCCTTACAGACTTGCACCCAACGAGATGAAAGAACTGCAAAGCCAATTACAAGAACTTTTAGAGTGTGGTTTCATTCGACCAAGCACATCACCGTGGGGAGCTCCTGTTTTGTTTGTCAAGAAGAAATATGGTACATTCAGGTTGTGTATCGACTACCGAGAGTTGAACAAACTTACCATCAAGAACCGCTACCCACTACCGAGAATCGACGACTTATTTGATCAACTACAAGGCTCGTCTGTTTATTCAAAGATTGACTTACGTTCCGGGTATCATCAAATGCGGGTGAAAGAAGATGATATTCCAAAGACTGCTTTCAGAATACGTTACGGTCATTACGAGTTTATGGTCATGCCGTTTGGTTTAACTAATGCACCAGCTGTGTTCATGGATCTTATGAACCGAGTGTGTGGACCATACCTTGACAAGTTTGTCATTGTTTTCATTGATGACATACTTATTTACTCAAAGAATGACCAAGAACACGGTGAACATTTGAGAAAGGTGTTAGAAGTATTGAGGAAGGAAGAATTGTACGCTAAGTTTTCAAAGTGTGCATTTTGGTTGGAAGAAGTTCAATTCCTCGGTCACATAGTGAACAAAGAAGGTATTAAGGTGGATCCGGCAAAGATAGAAACTGTTGAAAAGTGGGAAACCCCGAAAACTCCGAAACACATACGCCAGTTTTTAGGACTAGCTGGTTACTACAGAAGGTTCATCCAAGACTTTTCCAGAATAGCAAAACCCTTGACTGCATTAACGCATAAAGGGAAGAAATTTGAATGGAATGATGAACAAGAGAAAGCGTTTCAGTTATTGAAGAAAAAGCTAACTACGGCACCTATATTGTCATTGCCTGAAGGGAATGATGATTTTGTGATTTATTATGACGCATCAAAGCAAGGTCTCGGTTGTGTATTAATGCAACGAACGAAGGTGATTGCTTATGCGTCTAGACAATTGAAGATTCACGAACAAAACTATACGACGCATGATTTGGAATTAGGCGCGGTTGTTTTTGCATTAAAGACTTGGAGGCACTACTTATATGGGGTCAAAAGTATTATATATACCGACCACAAAAGTCTTCAACACATATTTAATCAGAAACAACTGAATATGAGGCAGCGTAGGTGGATTGAATTATTGAATGATTACGACTTTGAGATTCGTTACCACCCGGGGAAGGCAAATGTGGTAGCCGATGCCTTGAGCAGGAAGGACAGAGAACCCATTCGAGTAAAATCTATGAATATAATGATTCATAATAACCTTACTACTCAAATAAAGGAGGCGCAACAAGGAGTTTTAAAAGAGGGAAATTTAAAGGATGAAATACCCAAAGGATCAGAGAAACATCTTAATATTCAGGAAGACGGAACCCGGTATAGGGCTGAAAGGATTTGGGTACCAAAATTTGGAGATATGAGAGAATTGGTACTTAGAGAAGCTCATAAAACCAGATACTCAATACATCCTGGAACGGGGAAGATGTACAAGGATCTCAAGAAACATTTTTGGTGGCCGGGTATGAAAGCCGATGTTGCTAAATACGTAGGAGAATGTTTGACGTGTTCTAAGGTCAAAGCTGAGCATCAGAAACCATCAGGTCTACTTCAACAACCTGAAATCCCGGAATGGAAATGGGAAAACATTACCATGGATTTCATCACTAAATTGCCAAGGACTGCAAGTGGTTTTGATACTATTTGGGTAATAGTTGATCGTCTCACCAAATCAGCACACTTCTTGCCAATAAGAGAAGATGACAAGATGGAGAAGTTAGCACGACTGTATTTGAAGGAAGTCATCTCCAGACATGGAATACCAATCTCTATTATCTCTGATAGGGATGGCAGATTTATTTCAAGATTCTGGCAGACATTACAGCAAGCATTAGGAACTCGTCTAGACATGAGTACTGCCTATCATCCACAAACTGATGGGCAGAGCGAAAGGACGATACAAACGCTTGAAGACATGCTACGAGCATGTGTTATTGATTTCGGAAACAGTTGGGATCGACATCTACCATTAGCAGAATTTTCCTACAACAACAGCTACCATTCAAGCATTGAGATGGCGCCGTTTGAAGCACTTTATGGTAGAAAGTGCAGGTCTCCGATTTGTTGGAGTGAAGTGGGGGATAGACAGATTACGGGCCCGGAGATTATACAAGAAACTACCGAGAAGATCATCCAAATTCAACAACGGTTGAAAACCGCCCAAAGTTGACAAAAGAGCTACGCTGACATTAAAAGAAAAGATATAGAATTTAAAATTGGAGAGATGGTCATGCTTAAAGTTGCACCTTGGAAAGGCGTTGTTCGATTTGGTAAACGAGGGAAATTAAATCCAAGGTATATTGGACCATTCAAGATTATTGATCGTGTCGGACCAGTAGCTTACCGACTTGAGTTACCTCAACAACTCGCGGTTGTACATAACACTTTCCACGTCTCGAATTTGAAGAAATGTTTTTCTAAAGAAGATCTCACTATTCCGTTAGATGAAATCCAAATCAACGAAAAACTTCAATTCATCGAAGAACCCGTCGAAATAATGGATCGTGAGGTTAAAAGACTTAAGCAAAACAAGATACCAATTGTTAAGGTTCGATGGAATGCTCGTAGAGGACCCGAGTTCACCTGGGAGCGTGAAGATCAGATGAAGAAGAAATACCCGCATCTATTTCCAGAAGATTCGTCAACACCTTCAACAGCTTAAAATTTCGGGACGAAATTTATTTAACGGGTAGGTACTGTAGTGACCCGAACTTTTCCATGTTTATATATATTAATTGAGATTGATATTTACATGATTAAATGTTTCCAACATGTTAAGCAATCAAACTTGTTAAGACTTGATTAATTGAAATAGGTTTCATATAGACAATTGACCACCCAAGTTGATCGGTGATTCACGAACGTTAAAACTTGTAAAAACTATATGATGACATATATATGGTTATATATATAGTTAACATGATATTATGATATGTAAACATATCATTAAGTATATTAACAATGAACTACATATGTAAAAACAAGTCTACTAACTTAATGATTTTGAAACGAGACATATATGTAACGATTATCGTTGTAACGACATTTAATGTATATATATCATATTAAGAGATATTCGTACATCATAATATCATGATAATATAATAATTTAAAATCTCTTTTGATATTATAAATATTGGGTTAACAACATTTAACAAGATCGTTAACCTAAAGGTTTCAAAACAACATTTACATGTAACGACTAACGATGACTTAACGACTCAGTTAAAATGTATATACATGTAGTGTTTTAATATGTATTCATACACTTTTGAAAGACTTCAAGACACTTATCAAAATACTTCTACTTAACAAAAATGCTTACAATTACATCCTCGTTCAGTTTCATCAACAATTCTACTCGTATGCACCCGTATTCGTACTCGTACAATACACAGCTTTTAGATGTATGTACTATTGGTATATACACTCCAATGATCAGCTCTTAGCAGCCCATGTGAGTCACCTAACACATGTGGGAACCATCATTTGGCAACTAGCATGAAATATCTCATAAAATTACAAAAATATGAGTAATCATTCATGACTTATTTACATGAAAACAAAATTACATATCCTTTATATCTAATCCATACACCAACGACCAAAAACACCTACAAACACTTTCATTCTTCAATTTTCTTCATCTAATTGATCTCTCTCAAGTTCTATCTTCAAGTTCTAAGTGTTCTTCATAAATTCCAAAAGTTCTAGTTTCATAAAATCAAGAATACTTTCAAGTTTGCTAGCTCACTTCCAATCTTGTAAGGTGATCATCCAACCTCAAGAAATCTTTGTTTCTTACAGTAGGTTATCATTCTAATACAAGGTAATAATCATATTCAAACTTTGGTTCAATTTCTATAACTATAACAATCTTATTTCAAGTGATGATCTTACTTGAACTTATTTTCGTGTCATGATTTTGCTTCAAGAACTTTGAGCCATCCAAGGATCCATTGAAGCTAGATCCATTTTTCTCTTTTCCAGTAGGTTCATACAAGGAACTTAAGGTAGTAATGATGTTCATAAGATCATTCGATTCATACATATAAAGCTATCTTATTCGAAGGTTTAAACTTGTAATCACTAGAACATAGTTTAGTTAATTCTAAACTTGTTCGCAAACAAAAGTTAATCCTTCTAACTTGACTTTTAAAATCAACTAAACACATGTTCTATATCTATATGATATGCTAACTTAATGAATTAAAACCTGGAAACACGAAAAACACCGTAAAACCGGATTTACGCCGTCGTAGTAACACCGCGGGCTGTTTTGGTTTAGTTAATTAAAAACTATGATAAACTTTGATTTAAAAGTTATTATTCTGAGAAAATGATTTTTATTATGAACATGAAACTATATCCAAAAATTATGGTTAAACTCAAAGTGGAAGTATGTTTTCTAAAATGGTCATCTAGACGTCGTTCTTTCAACTGAAATGACTACCTTTACAAAAACGACTTGTAACTTATTTTTCCGACTATAATCCTATACTTTTCTGTTTAGATTCATAAAATATAGTTCAATATGAAACCATAGCAATTTGATTCACTCAAAACGGATTTAAAATGAAGAAGTTATGGGTAAAACAAGATTGGATAATTTTTCTCATTTTAGCTACGTGAAAATTGGTAACAAATCTATTCCAACCATAACTTAATCAACTTGTATTGTATATTATGTAATCTTGAGATACCATAGACACGTATACAATGTTTCGACCTATCATGTCGACACATCTATATATATTTCGGAACAACCATAGACACTCTATATGTGAATGTTGGAGTTAGCTATACAGGGTTGAGGTTGATTCCAAAAAATATATAGTTTGAGTTGTGATCAATACTGAGATACGTATACACTGGGTCGTGGATTGATTCAAGATAATATTTATCGATTTATTTCTGTACATCTAACTGTGGACAACTAGTTGTAGGTTACTAACGAGGACAGCTGACTTAATAAACTTAAAACATCAAAATATATTAAAAGTGTTGTAAATATATTTTAAACATACTTTGATATATATGTATATATTGTTATAGGTTCGTGAATCAACCAGTGGCCAAGTCTTACTTCTCGACGAAGTAAAAAAATCTGTGAAAGTGAGTTATAGTCCCACTTTTAAAATCTAATATTTTTGGGATGAGAATATATGCAGGTTTTATAAATGATTTACAAAATAGACACAAGTACGTGAAACTACATTCTATGGTTGAATTATCGAAATCGAATATGCCCCTTTTTATTAAGTCTGGTAATCTAAGAATTAGGGAACAGACACCCTAATTGACGCGAATCCTAAAGATAGATCTATTGGGCCTAACAAACCCCATCCAAAGTACCGGATGCTTTAGTACTTCGAAATTTATATCATATCCGAAGGGTGTCCCGGAATGATGGGGATATTCTTATATATATGCATCTTGTTAATGTCGGTTACCAGGTGTTCACCATATGAATGATTTTTATCTCTATGTATGGGATGTGTATTGAAATATGAAATCTTGTGGTCTATTATTATGATTTGATATATATAGGTTAAACCTATAACTCACCAACATTTTTGTTGACGTTTTAAGCATGTTTATTCTCAGGTGATTATTAAGAGCTTCCGCTGTCGCATACTTAAATAAGGACGAGATTTGGAGTCCATGCTTGTATGATATTGTGTAAAAACTGCATTCAAGAAACTTATTTTGTTGTAACATATTTGTATTGTAAACCATTATGTAATGGTCGTGTGTAAACAGGATATTTTAGATTATCATTATTTGATAATCTACGTAAAGTTTTTTAAAATCTTTATCTATGAAATAAAGGTTATGGTTTGTTTTAAAAATGAATGCAGTCTTTGAAAAACGTCTCATATAGAGGTCAAAACCTCGCAACGAAATCAATTAATATGGAACATTTTTAATCAATAAGAACGGGACATTTCATAAACCCTTGGTTAAGGGTGTTGAAGTCGAATTCTCTCGTAGAGAATGTATGTTGATTGTTTGTATATCTATATGGGTATTATAGGTAAAAGGTTTGCTCGGTTGCTTTTGGAGGCGATTTACGTTTGTAACTTGTGCGGGCAATTCGAGGTGAGTGGAATAATTATATGTGTAGGTATATAATGTATCTATTTGTTGTAGCGTGAAATGTGTAGTGTCGAGGTGCTAAGACACCATGTTTCACGTGAAGAGTGTAGCATCGAGGTGTTAAGATGCCACTCGGGTGTAGCATCTAGGTGTTAAGATGCCACCTAGGAGTGTAGTGTCGAGGTGTTAAGACACCACTTCGTAAAATAATGAGTGTTGCATCGAGGTGTTAAGATGCCACTCGGGGTGATGTGCCAAGGTGTTAAGGTGCCACCCTAGGGGTTAGTGGTGCGAGGTGTTAAGTGCCCTAACGGATGTTATGAACACCGATGGCGTTTTCGCGAATGCCGTTCCCTTGTACTATTGGTTAACCATGGTTATTTGTGTTGTAAGCATATTATATTATTCATGTTATATATGCTTGTGTTATGCTAGCATGATTATTGGAGGTTATAGCTTGTATTTGTGACGATAAGCTAATTGTGTTTGCTAGCATGTTTGCGGTATTTGTGTAAGTGATTGCAAGTAGGTATATTATATATGTATGTGTATAATTATTGCATTCACTAAGCCTCGGCTTACTCCTCTCATTGTTTACCTTTTTACAGGTATTGTGTTATTGATGCTAGCTAGTTGTTAGACTAGACGTGCAGGAGCGGTTGGGCTTGATGGGGTAGCTTTCGGATAATTGGACGCGGATGGGGGTTTTGGTAGTCCCCAGGATTATGCTCTTGGTATCGGGTTGGGTTGTAGAGTTCTAATCCGTCTAAAGAGATAAATGGGTCGAAACTGCTACTTTATTTGTAAAACGGGTCATTGTGAGCCCGGGGTTGTAAAACTTGTTTTTATGGTGGCAATATCTTATTATTACTTAATATGTCATATTGTGAAAATGGTTTCGTTGAAAAGTGTCGGGGAGCGAGTTTTTCGCTCGCGTGTTAACAAAAACTGATCAGTACTTTTTAGTTCATTGGGATGCCGTCCCAAATCCTTGGACGCCATCCCAGTTGTAAAGGCTGGACGCCGTCCCGATTTCTGGACGCCGTCCAGATGGGCAGTCACAGAATTTTTTTTTTTTTTTTGTGTCGTGTTTTTGGTAAATCAATGTTGGGTTGTTACATAAATCGATCACCTTTGTCAACCGAAAGTTTAGATCTCCACCAACCAAAACTGTTAAACAAATAAAAACAAATAAGTGTGGGGAAGATGAAGAAACACTTAATGATGATCCAATCACAAAAAACCCCATTGATGATACGAAATTACATGAACCTGTTTTTAACAGTTCAGCGAAGAAACTTTATAAACGGATTCATGATGCTAGGATTAATGGAAACTTTAAGTTATGTAACCGATTAATATCCAATTTATCGCCAAAAGAAAAGGCGATGATAGTTGAATATGTGAAAGTTACGGAGGAAATCAACAAATGGATTGAAATAAAAGTCAAAGATATACAAGTTGTTGATGATCCAATTGAAAATAACGTTAATCACAATTTCAACTAAGTGTGGGGAGGTTCGAATCTTTTTAGGGTAATATGTATTTCTGTTAGAGTTAGATTTTCTGTTTTCGTGTAGTTCTCGAGAATGGAATCCGAATGGTCTTTCCCTAGCAGACCCTAAAGAACTAGTCTTCTTCCCCCATTCTGAATTTTTATTTTTATTTAGGTTTTACGAGATGAAGACTTCCTGTGAATTAAACCATGATCTAATGCTACACGCTTTAATCACTAAACAAAATAATGACACCCTTCCAAGTGAAATAGTATCATTAATCAGAGGTAAATTGGACGGAGTAAGAAAAGAATCCAGGAACGAAAATAATAAGTTACAGTTTGATAAAGGAAAATCAAAATCCACAGCGAAAAGGAGAGCTCGACACCTTGAAAGATGTCACAAATGCGGAAAATGGTCACACGAAGGTAAATGTTCAAATAATCAAACATATTCCAATACCGAGTTTGTTACTTTATGCAGAGATGGGCCGTTCATATGTTTCGAAGAAAAAACATTGAATGCTCGAGGTTACGCCTATGTAGCTATGGAAAATCAATTAGTCCGACTATCTTATGAGTGGGCTAAAGCAGGTCACTAAGAATTCTATTTCACAGGTAAGTATGTACAGTTTTTATTTTTATTTTTATTGCTTTTAACCTTTTGATAATAAACGCTAAATCGTTCGCTATAAAGTATTAAATTGGTATTCAATAAAATTAGGTTTTGCGACCGAAATTATTGATATCATACAAAAATTTATTACATCACTGCGAAATGTACCGTTTATTCTTAAGGTATAAATATCTTTAATCAATCAACCCAAAATATTTCAAAAATTCATCAGGAGTAAAACTAGGTAATATAGCCAAAATTACTTTACCGAAAAGAGGGGCGTATATTTTTGATAATATTTGATTGATTAAAGTGGGATAAAAGACAAAAAAAGATTTTTAATTTTATTTTTACCATGTTTTTAAAATTAATATTTAAATATTAATTTATTATTGTAAACTTTTTAAAATCAATATATTTAAGTTTGTAAATATTTGAAAAATTAATATTTTTAATACAAGTTTGTTGTATAAAAATAAAAATATATTTAAGTTTGGTGTGAATTTTTAATTTTAATAATATAAATTTTTAATTTTATGCATTTTATATTTAAGTTTGGTGTGAATTTAAAAATAAAAATTTACTTTATTTCGTTAAGTTAAAAATATGATTTTTAAAATTCGTCGTGAGTTGAAGACTACGTCGTTGAACCAAAATTGCTCTACCCAAGGGAGGGACGAGAAATTTTATTATCATTATTTTTAATCTTAGTGAATTAAAGTATGCCAAAAATATTAAAAAAAATCCAAAAATCTTTACTTTTAAAACCGCGCTTTGAATTGACAAATTTTAAAATTTTGTCGAAGGACGGACTAGGACAACGATCCGAAACGCCCTCATCCTAAAAAGAAACAAATTTTTAAAATTTTATTAATTATATGTTTTATAAGTTATAAGGTTTATAAAATTAAAAAAAAAGTGAAAAGTCACTGTACCCGGACTCCATGCGATCGCATGGAGTTTGGCCTTTGGTGCCATGCGATCGCATGGGGATAAAATTCAGGCCAGATTGATAAAATCAGCGAGCTGCTCTGCTCTCTCCACAATACACACACACATAAACGAAAATCTCTCAAATCCTCACCAAATTTCACCATTTTTTCACCGTAATTCTTCAAATTTCTTGCTCTAATCATGCTTAGGTTCGGATTCTTCAACAAAAA
Source organism: Rutidosis leptorrhynchoides (assembly GCF_046630445.1). Lineage (NCBI taxonomy): Eukaryota > Viridiplantae > Streptophyta > Magnoliopsida > Asterales > Asteraceae > Rutidosis > Rutidosis leptorrhynchoides. The sequence continues at coordinate 150,711,140 of NC_092339.1, forward strand.
GGTAAAAATTATACCCCTAAACTCTAAAATTTCCTAGTTTTTGTGATAATTACCAATATTTTACCTAATGCAATTTTGTTAATTTCTAGTGTAATTGGTGTTAAATTGTTAGTATATTATGCATGTATAACCTAGATTGATGCTAACTAACGTAATTTGAAGCCAAAAACTTCAAAATTTTTAGAAATCTAGGGTTTGTGTTCTTGAGCAATTTGGGGCTTTTTGATATAAACAAGTTATGGTCGATTTTTGTCATGAATTATTGCTAAATTAAGTAGTGTAACATGTTTAGGTAGCTAAATGATCCAAACATTGATCCTAAACATGATTTTTGGAGATTAAAGTAGACTTTTTAAGTCTAAAATTCATGAACTTGATTAATTTGATATAATTGCCATTTGAGACTTGTTTAATTGTTTGTAATGACTATTTTGACATGTTATTTGAGTTAAATGCTTAAGAACTTCGTATACATTTTCATATGTGCTTATTTGAAAAAGTGTAGAATTGTAAAAAATGTGAAAATGTGTATAAGTTTAATTTTGATTGAACATGCTATTGTGGTTAATTTAAGTTGTTATTTTGCTAACACTAATGCATATTTGGATGCACAAATTTTGTGTTTAATGTGTTTTGCAGAAAACCGATACTGCTGGTGCTTCATCGTCATCTAGACAACCACAACAAGAACTTGAACCAGAATATGAACCGCAATACGAGCCAGAACCCGAACAAGAACCACAACAGGAACAACAACATCAACCTGATCAACATGTACCTTATTTTGATCCGCTACAGTTTGTTAATGAATTCATAGTAATTTCGATGCATCCGCCTGTAGAATACCCAACGATTCCTGAACATACATTGCATCCTAATCTAAGGTTCGATAGAAGCTGGAGAGATTACCCGGCATATCAAAGTAATAAATTCAAATTAGTAACGAAAGATGTAGAGGTGCCTAGGGTAATTGATTGGAATCCTTTGGAAAGGGTCCAACTAGCTAACCGTGTTAGGGAGCATCTGATTCAAAGGTATGACAGTACTTCTTTTACTGATTGGGAACGCTTATTCACCATTCGTAGACCTGTATATAAGGAATGGTGTGTTGAGCTGATGAGTACTATAGCGTTAAATGTAGATGTAGATAGATTAGATGATAGAAGTTTTCTTAGATTTATACTTGGCCGTAGGATGTACAGGATGTCCATGCTGGACATGGCCAGGGCTTTGCAGATATATACGCCCGCTGAATTACTACTACCCGAATGTATGAATTTGATTTATCGTGGTGAAAGGGTAGATAGGAATTTTGATGCGAACGCCGTCTGGAGGCGTATGTCAGATTATAATGTTTTTGGGCGGGCAGGAACACATACCTACTCAAATATTAACAAAGCCGAGCTTCGCATAATTCATATATTTTTGGCTAACTCGATTACACAGAGAGGTCACAACAAGGAAAAATTAACCTTACATGATTTATTTTGCCTAAAGTGTATTCGAAACCCAAGAGGCTTTGTGAATATCCCTTACTGTGTTGGTTTTTATTTATCTAAGATGGTTGAAGGAATACAGGAAGGGGGGATAATTGGAGGAGGTATTTTTGTTACTCTCATTGGAGAGTATTTAGGTGTAGATAAGGACCAAGGGGGTCCACTTTTGGAATGTAGGGAACAGGTTGAGCTTTTAGGATTGAGGGTTTATGCGGGTGCTAAGGTATTAAAGAGTAGACGCAACCAGGCAATACCCTATGAAGGTAGTCATCCACAGGTAGAGAGAAGATTAGACGAGGAAATAGAGAAAGCGAATGACATTAGGGATGTCATTCGAGAGGCTATGATGATGTCTACCAACATATAGATGAGGTAGATATGACAAACGCGGAGAGATTTTGTCGGATGGAGCAGTGGCAAGCCCGGAATGATTACGAGCATTCCAGGAAACGACAGCATGATAGATGGGACTATCATCAGCGCCAGATTATGAGCCAGCTATCACCTCAGGATCACTACGTTTTGACCCGACCCGCTTACTATCCTCAACACCAGCCCGAGATGAGACCACCTTATACTCTCTACGACCCTAACCAGGCATACCAGTACACCTATTACCAACCATGGAACCCGGATGACGACATGAACTGGAACCCCTATCCAGATTGATTTAGTTCCGGTTGGTAATTTATATGATTTTTAATTTTTATTATTTCTGTTTATTTATGTTTAAACACATTATATTATGATATTTTTATTGTAATGTTTAATATTTTTATTTGTTGTACTAATATTTCATATTTGATTTGAAAGTGGGATTTTAAGTCCCATTTCAAATTACCATGCTTTTTTATATTTGTATGTATGCATATTGTCAATTGTACACAACAGGGTAAAACAACGCATTTTCAAAGACTGGCATTAAGTTGAGCAAAAGCTAGTACTTTTGGCGACAAAACGAAAAACAAATGTGATGTAACAACAAAGACGGAAAGAACAAATGATGTGCACCATTTATCATTCAGCAAACAAACGCCAATATGTTTGGAAACTTTGGTAAAATTTAATTATTTTTCTACGCTAATAACCTTCAATAATTTAAATTGTTACTGATTTCTTGCAAATGAGGGCATTGCAAGATCTTAAGTGTAGGAAGGGGTTAAATTCTTTCGGATTTTTAAAATTTTTACCTTATACACTTTATTACCATTAAAAATACTAGTAAAGCAGTAGTTGTATTAGAATCTAGTGCTCTCTGATAATAAAGAACAGCCCTAGTCTTATATACTGACTACCCAATTCTAGTAAAATTTTCAAAATTTTCAATTAAATGAATTAAAAATCATGTTTATACATATATATGAACGATAAAACTAGGTGTTAACACCGAAATTATTGTTACCTCGGAAAGGACATAAATTGAGAAACAAATCAAAATGTTAGAATTCATTTAAAATGGAATAGAGGATAATAAAAAGGAAAATAAAAGCCAAGTGTGGGAAAAATTTACCAAGTAACAATAATAGGAAATAGTATTATTTTTACAACGAAATACTATTAAATACGATACAATTTTACACAAGATATTTATTTATTTATAGAATGGATATACCTAAACCTTGCTACAACACTTATAGGCAGTGTACCTAATCGTACAGTAGTGTAGTTTTTAGTAAATCCGGTTCGTCCACAGGGAACTCTTAAACAAGCTTAACGCTATAATTTTAAAAACTATATTTGTAAAAATACAAAAATATATATAAGTAGTATTATTATTATAAAAGGGGGTTTTTACCGTTTAATGACCGGTTTGTCGATTTTAAAACTTAAGTTGCAATTAAAACCTAATGTAAAATACTAAAAATAAATACAACTTAATTTAAAGCGTAAAGTAAATAACGATAATGAAATTGCGATAAATAAAAAGTATGACAATTAAAGAGTATGATAATTAAAAGTGCAATTAAATACAATGACAATAAATAAACGTGCGATAATTAAAAGTGCAATTAAATATAAAATAAAGGAAATTAAATATGAAATAAAGGAATTATGCTTATTTAAACTTCCGTAATCATGATGTTTGACGTGTTGTTTTTAGTTTATTCCCATGGGTTAATTGTCCTTTGTCCTGGATTATTTAATATGTCCGTCTGGTTTTTGTCCATAACAGTCCATCGGTCATAAATTTAAAATGCGAGTGTCCTCGTCAAATCATCATTATATCTGAAGTCAAATATTCCAACTAATTGGGGATTTAAACTATAATTACACCAATTTTCCTTGTATATAATTCACCCCTATTTTAATAAGTCCATTGACTATTAATCCATTCCCGTGTCCGGTTAAATGAACGATTATTAGTACTTATAAATATCCCGCCCATCGTGTCCGATCGAGTATATATGGTTATTTATAGGTACGTCCAATTGTAAATCTTTATATTAAATTAACAAACTATCATTTAATTAAACAAATATAAAGCCTATTAATAGCCCATAGTCTAATTTCCACAAGTGTCTTTTTTTTGTCCAAAGCCCAATTACCCAATTTTAGTATTTAGCCCAACATCACGATTACTTCGGCATTAAATAAGCATAATAATAACTTAGCTACGAGACATTAAATTAAAAATAACATTAATCATAACTTACAGTGATTAAAAATAGCGTAGCGTTACACGGACAGAATTTTGACTTACACCCTTACAACATTCGCTAACATACCCTTATTATTAGAATTTAAAATTAAAATTAAAATTAAAATATAAATATATATATATATATATATATATATGTATGTATGTATATATATATATATATATATATATATATATATATATATATATATATATATATATATATATATATATATATATATATATATTATATTTATATACGTGAGTGAATGAGAAGAGAAAAAGATGTCTTTTATTTGCTCAAAAATTGAGAAATTTATAGATGTGGCCTCACACCTACTGCCATGCGATCGCATGGCTTTTTGCCTTCCAGGCCATGCGATCGCATGGCCAGCTGGGAGAGCTCAAAAGTCTTTAAAAACGTGGGCTGCTTATTTATTTATTATATAATATAATATATATAATTATATATAATTATATATATATTATATTATATTTTTGTACTCCGTTGACTTGTAATTTTAGCTTCGTTGCGTCGCGCGTTGATAGTTGGTTCATGTCTCGGTTCCGGATTTTCGAACGTCCTTGCGTACAATTTAATATCTTGTATTTTGCGTTTCGCGTCTTGTACTCTTGTAATTTTGAGACGTTTCTCATCAATAATTTGAACCATTTTGATTATACTTTGTACTTTTGAGCTTTTTGGTCGTTTGCGTCTTCAATTCGTCAAATCTGTCTTTTGTCTTCACCTTTTATTATTTAAACGAATATCACTTGTAAATAGAACAATTGCAACTAAAAGCTTGTCTTTCTTGAGGGATAATGCTATGGAATATATGTTCGTTTTTAGCATTATCAAATATTCCCACACTTGAGCGTTGCTTGTCCTCAAGCAATATAGTCTTGAAATAAAAATACTAGAATCACTTCTTTATTCTTCACACTTTGTACATCAGTGATTTCTATACGGCGGTATAAACAATGGTAGTAACGATGTGGTTTACAGTCCCACATGACTATGAAAAGTTAGATCCATTAAGGAAATTGGATCTTTATGAAAACATTTGATCTTTTGAAAATACAATCTAGTTTTTACCCTAGATAAGTTTTCCGGAATAACCCTTCACCGGTGTTTGCAAATTATTTTTGTGGGTTTGGTGGGTTTCAGATTTGAAAATTTTAGCTCAAAACTTATGGTTTTGTGTCACCCACTTGCTAACCTTGTATTGGGAAAGCAACACGTCCAGAATACTTGCTCCGTATATTACCTTTTGGTAAACTACCGTCCAGTTGTAAAGGAAAGCGTTGAACAAGCAACTGTTAAGGCAATGTCCCCTGACATGCTTTTAATTATGGTCTATAACGTGTCGAATGCAATTACTATCCTTGGTAGGAGCAATAGTAAAGCTCACCCTTATAATTTTCTGGTCTGGCACAAGGTCCTGTCTTTGACCATGCTATGCAACCACCGTTCTTACGGTTGACACCTGATTTGGTTCAGGTTACCTAATGAATTCCAAGTAAATTCCTAGGATTTTACGTTCAATGGTAATGAACGCATTGAAAATGGGTTTTTAGAAAACAAATCGGTTTGTAATTTTGATCAAAATGTTTTCTCGTTCAAGCTCGAGTTTAGATATCATCGAATTCCATGAGTTTGTAATTCTCAATCTTTAAGGTCAATCTCTAGGAATGAGTAATATCAGGCTTAAAAGCTGATTTTTGATCTTTTAAGGAGATTATTGAAGGTTCTTCGTATGCCCGAGAGACATATTAAATTAATGTGGCTAATGTGTTATGATCCAAGTCGGGTCATACCCAATAACAAGCTTACCGACACCTTATATGTATTTAATCTTAACGATTGGATTATTGATTAAATACGCGACACTTGAACTTTAAGAAAATGGCTTTCTTAAATTATTACTTGATGTATATTTATACAAATTATGGAATAATTTATATGATATGGATTTAATTATTTATAAGTTAAATAATTAATTAATTATGTTACATTTTATAAAATAGGTTTTATAAATAATGTAAACATAATAAATAAAATGGAAGTTTTATAAAATGTATTTTATAAATTATATGCAAGTTTTATAAAATGTATTTTTATAAAATAAAACCATTTTATTTAAAATTGGTAGTGGCCTTGGAGTTGTGCATACACATGCTAGAGATGCCATTCCTTTGGTCTTGCTTTTCCATAAATCCATATACATGTTCCTTGACTTCTTGGAACAACATATATGCAATATACTTCAAAAAAAACTGCTCCAAACTCCTCCCAACTGCTGCTGTCCAGCCGTGACTTTTAGGGAAGAAAAGAGGGTTCAAAGTTTGGTTTTTGCAAGTATAATTCAAGTGTTTATAAATCCTAACCAAAGTACAAGGTGTTGGTGGTTAGCTTGGGGTATAACAACTTGAGGTTTCATTCTTTTGGAGCTCCATTCATCATCATCATCTTCATCATTTACTAGCAAGCTTGGAGTAGGTATAATCTCTTTACTTGCTTGTAGTTTGTAAGTATGTATCACAACTTGATCCTAATTGGGATTTAACTTTAATTGGTTAAAGATTAACAAGTTCTAAATGGTAATACTTACATGCTTCCGCTTTAATTTGATTCTTAAAATGTTTTAAGTATTATGAAACTTGTTAAATCCCAACAATGGTATCTAGAGCCAAAGTTGTTGAAATATGCTTCGAGATGGTTATTATACTCACTATATATTTTGCATTTTATGTACATGCATGAAAGAAAAATGCAAAAATTAATGGGTTTGGGTGGGTATGTTATTTAGGCAGAATTGTTTGAGTCCCAAAATGGGTTTTGGGCTCTTCCATTTTGGTCATATTTGTTGTATCTAGAAGTTCACAATCAAGCCTTGACCTTTTGTTTGAATGGTTGCATGTTTGGATGATTTTAATAATTCGTTTGGTATGTAATATTAATTCATTCATGTGGTTGTAATATTCATTCAATTTGGTTTGTAATATTATTATTTTGGTTATGTAATTTATTTTATATTTGGTATGTAAAATAGATTAGGTTGTATTTTCTTTTTTTTAGAAAAATGTATTATGATATATTTTTGTAAAAATGAAGATGCAAGATGAAGACAAGGAAGATGCAAGATTAAGTAGGAGATTAGAAATCTCCTACTTTGTGTTATATCCCTTTACCGGTGGCATTTGCTTTCGGCTAAACAAATGTTCACTAAATTGGCTTGATTGTGAACATATTTGTTTTGCATGCATGGTTGTTCATTGTATGATTGTGGATTATATGTTTGTATGCTACAAGTTAATCACACAAGTTAACAACAAACAAAATGGCAATTTAATTGGTTAAATTAAACATTATTAACGACATGCAAAACGTCAATTTAAATGGTTAAATTAAAAACGGCTAAAAGGACATTAATAAACAGTTATTAAGAACATGATAAGGATCATATATATAATGGTTTATATCAAGTAATTAGCTAAAATTACAAGACTTGAAAATGGATTTCAAATGAACCATACACTAAATGCATGTTGGTGTATGGTGTAAAAGTTTTCTCAAACTAGAATTAATGAAAACTTAAAATCCCTTATTAACAAGGCAAACAAGTTAAACGCCATCCTTTTGTGTGACACTTAAAAATATTAGGGAACTCATAATGGGATAAAGGTCACCTAACCGTTATGAGCAAACTAACATGATTAAGGTGAATTTCACATGCTTGTGGGATAAAGGTCACCTAACCACTTGTATGTTAAATTTACACGTTTACACAAGTAGGACGACTTGATTTGGGAATCATGAACTTAGGGTCACCGAAGCATGAGGAAAAAATAGGCGTTGATGGAATAAATATGCCATGCAAAAGGATTGCATGATTCCATAACTTAGAAGTTGCAAAAGGATTGCAATTGTCATTTAATGACTACCTAGCTAAATCAAATGACAGGATAAAGGTCACCTAACCGAAATTTGGTTTACCGTTGGATTCTAAAATTTAATAAATATCAATTGGATTTAAAGGGTATTAATTATTAGATTAAAATTAATACTTAAACGACTTTGTTAAATTTTGTAGATGGCTGCCAATAACAACAACAACATTCCAAACGCACCTATCAACTTTAACAACCTATCGTTGAGGTCAATCCTCGAAAAGGAAAAACTCAACCATAGGAACTTCATGGATTGGTTTCGCAATCTAAGAATTGTCCTCAAACTAGAGGATAGGGCGTATGTGTTGGAAGACCCCATTCCCGATCAACCGGACGAGGATGATACGGAAGGCATGGCTTATTGGGAGAAATATTGAACTGATTCGGTGCAAGTTTCTTGCCTTATGCTTGGGACTATGATACCCGAACTCCAAAAGGATTTTGAGCATCATAGTCCATATGACATGATCACACAGTTGAAGGAGATGTTCCTTCAACAAGCTCGTGTCGAGCGCTTTGAAACGGTCCGAGCGCTTCATGCATGTCGGATGGACGACTCCCAATCCGTTTCATCTTATGTCCTTAAGATGAAAAGCCTAATTGATCGAGCGAACCATCTAAACTGCAACGTGTCTAATGAATTAGCCACGGACCTTATCCTTAATTCCTTGTCAAAGAGGTTTGACACATTTGTAATGAATTACAACATGAATGGATGGGATAAAAGCATTGGCGAATTACATGCCATGCTAAAGACGGCCGAAGCGAGCATGGGTAAAAAGGCTTCACCCATGTTTATGATCAATGAAGGCGGGTCCAAAAACAATAACACTTCTAAGTCGAAGGCGGCTAAGAGGAAAGGACCTGCCTACCAAGGCAAGGGCAAGGGAAAAGGGAAGATGGTTACCCCAACCAACAACAACAAGAAGCAAAAGGTTGCCGGTAAAGCTAACCCCAAGGAAGATCCGTGCTTCGGTTGCGGTGAAATGGGTCACTGGAAACGCAACTGCCCGGTCTACCTGAAGGAGTTGAAGGAAAAGAGGGATGCAGGGCAAACCTCAGGTAATGTATATATGGTATACATTGAGCTTAGTATTACTTCTTCTAATACATGGGTATTAGACACAGGATGTGGAACTCATATTTGTAATACTTTACAGGGGTTCAAAAGAAGTGATCGAGATACGGGAACAACTAGTCTCTTCATGGGAAATGGAGCAAAGGTGCAAGTGAAAGCTCAAGGAGACTTTGTTTTAAAGCTACCAAGTGGTTTGGAGCTTGTTTTGAAAAATGTTTTGTATGCACCCGATTTATCTCGAAACATTATTTCTGTATCCCGTCTGAAACAATATGGTTTTAATCTTAATTTCATTAATGATGATATCCATGTTTCTTTAAATAATGTGTTCTATTTCAAGGCTTCGCCTTCGAATGGTATTTATGAATTGGTTCATGATGACACATCATACAATAGCTCAATGTTCCATGCAAACACCAAGAAACTCAAAAGGGATTTGAGTGATTCCTATTTATGGCATTGTCGCCTTGGTCACATAAACAAGAATCGAATGCATACACTTCAAAAGAATGGACTTTTGAAATCAAATGAACTAGACTCGTTTGATGTATGTGAATCTTGTTTACAAGGCAAAATGACTAAAGCACCTTTCAAAGGGACCTATGAAAGGGCTAAAGACTTATTGAGATTAATACATTCGGATGTATGTGGACCCTTTAAGCCCATAACTGGGAAAGGTGAAAGATACTTCGTCACTTTCATTGATGACTTTAGTCATTTCGGATATGTCTACTTGTTAAGACATAAGGACGAAACTTTTGAAGCATTCAAGGAATATCAAAACGAAGTACAAAATCAACTCAATAAGACAATCAAGGTACTTCGTACCGATAAAGGAGGTGAATACCTAAGCGATGCTTTCCAAGATCATCTTAAAAGTTGTGGGATTATCTCGTAACTCACTCCTCCTGGAACACCCCAACTTAATGGAGTTTCTGAAAGGAGGAACCGAACCCTAATGGATATGGTTCGATCTATGATGGATAGAAGCTCGTTGCCTCTATCATTTTGGGGTTATTGTCTATGCTCCGCGGGTCGTATTTTATATATGGCCCCAACCAAGAAAGTGGAACAAACACCTCATGAGATGTGGTTTGGAAAACCTCCATCTCTATCATACTTAAAGGTATGGGGATGTGAAGCTTACCCTAAACGTTACGTCCCTAATAAGTTAAATGCTCGATCCACGAAGTGTATCTTCATAGGATATCCCAAGGATAATATGGGATACTATTTCTATGATCCATCCGAGCAAAATGTATTTGTGGCTCGAAAGGCTGAATTCCTTGAAACTAAGTTCCTAATGGAAGGCGAAAGTGAAAGGAAGATAGATCTTGAAGAGGTTCAAGATCAAGTAGATGATACACAATTGGTTGACACTAGCACTCAACATGAAAATGTTGAGAATGATCAAATGGATGATCAAAGTATACATGACGTTCACAGATCTGGTAGGATTAGTAATCCTCCTGAGAGATATAGGTTTCTCATGGATGGTTGCTATGTGGTTGATTTGGATGAACCAACAAACTACCAAGAGGCTTTATCAAGGATTGATAAAGATAAATGGCAGGAAGCCATGAACGCCGAGATGCAATCCATGTATGACAACCAAGTTTGGGAACTGGTTGTACAACCTACTGGCTCAAGGCTAGTTGATTGTAAATGGCTTTTCAAAATGAAAACCGACATACATGGAAACTTGGATACATATAAAGCTAGACTTGTAGAAAAAGGTTTCACTCAAACTCAAGGGGTTGACTATGATGAAACTTTTTCGCCTGTGGCAATGCTAAAGTCTATTAGGATATTACTTGCCATTGCTGCTCATTATGATTATGAAATATGGCAAATGGATGTCAAGACCGCTTTCCTAAATGGACATCTTGAGGAAGATATCTATATGGTTCAGCCTGAAGGTTTTGTTGATCCAAAATATCCCAAAAAGGTATGCAAGTTAAATAAGTCAATCTACGGATTGAAACAAGCATCTAGAATGTGGAATCATCGTTTTAATGAGGAGGCCAAGAAATTTGGCTTCATTAAAAATGGTGATGAAGCTTGTGTATACAAGAAAGCTAGTGGGAGCACTATCATGTTCCTTGTACTATATGTGGATGATATATTGTTATTTAGAAATGATATTTCGGCAATGGAAGGTGTGTTAAAACTTGGTTAAGTAAATGCTTCTCTATTAAGGATCTTGGAGAAGCACAATCAGGGGCGATTTTAAGCCTTGGGGTATGGGGTCCTATGACCCCACTACTTAAAAAAAAAATTTATACATTGTATATCTCAAATTGTTTAGGACACCACTAAACTTAAGTAAGGGACCCCATATATATTGAAAATTTATGGTTTTTTGGAGGTAAACAATCACTAAAATACCCTTCATCCTGGAGTTGCCACTGAGCACAATACGTTTTGGGGATTGGGATCTACAGGGATAGATCCAAGAAACTGATAGGTTTGAATCAAAGTGCATACATTTAAAAGATCTTGAAAAGGTTCAATATGGAGAACTCTAAGAAAGATTTGGTACCTATTTAAAAGGGAACGCTTCTCAGTTCATCTCAGTGCCCCACCACAAAAGATGAACAGGAGAGAATGAAGAAAGTCCCATATGCGTCTGCCATTGGGTCAATCATGTATGCAATAATATGCACGAGACCGGATGTGTCATGTGCTCTAAGCCTGACAAGTAGATACCAGAATAACCCAGGAAACAGTCATTGGATTATTTTCAAAAGTATATTGAAATACCTTAGGAGGACTAAGGATATGTTTCTAATATATGGGTCTGGTGAGGAGGAACTCGCTGTAAAAGGTTACGTGGACGCGAGTTTCCAAACTGATCGAGATGATTCACGATCACAATCCGGTTATGTCTTCACGTTAAATGGAGGTGCGGTCTCTTGGAAGAGTTCAAAACAGGATGTTGTTGCATTATCCACTACAGAATCGGAGTACATTGCCACCTCATTGGCAGCTCAAGAAGCTTCATGGATGAAAAAATTCATCGATAACTTAGGAGTAGTCCCTTCCATTCAGGACCCTCTTGAGATCTTTTGTGACAACGAGGGTGCGATTGCTCAAATCAAGGAACCTCGTGCTCACCAAAAGACTCGTCACATTGAGCGGAGATTCAACTACATAAGGGATGAAGTTGAAAAGGGAAAGATATGTATTCGCAAAGTTCACACAGATCTTAATATAGCGGATCCTCTCACGAAGCTCTTACATGGATCAAAACATGCAGGACATGTTTGTGCATTAGGGCTTCGATATTCTAGTGATTGGTCATGATCTGTTTTAAGTATTGTAATGGGATGAAATTGTTCAAACTCATTAATATAATTATGGTATTAATTTATTTTGAGTCAAGTTCCTATTTTGCATATTTTATCCATGAATAAGAAATTATTCTAAATTCCGTAGTCGATCACATTTGTGGGAACAAGTGTGAGGTTTAGACTATTATGAACTTGGATTGGTAAACATTCACGGGATGAATGTGGAGCAAGGTTGCAACCAAGGTTCATAGATATTTGTGGGATACAAATATTGGAAGACCCGCCCTCAAGATTTACTAAATGGAGCCTATATGGTTGATCACATGTAATCTTGAGTAAAGGCAAATATCATTGTATCCTCTGACCTGAGATACATATTGGGTTCGGATATTTACCAAGTATTGTGCCTTGATTCTTTCCTTCGCTATTCTGAAATATGGTAGTTTATAAGGAAGAGTTCAGGTGTGATACAAAGTATATATCTAGAACGTATGTAGTCAAGATGGAATTTGTCCCTCTTATTCATTGAAAGTCAGATGTCTAAGGCCTGATAAAGTTAAATCTAGAAGAGAGTGATCACTCCGTGTCTCTTGGATTTAACATGACATATAGGATAAAAGGATATAATGAAAGATTCACCTAATCATATTTGAGATGGGAACTCGAAAGGGATGATGTTATTGAATGGCACAAAGTCATAGCATATGGGGGTGATGAACGGTCGTTAGGTGGTATCCATCACTTGCATTAATTTCTTATGTTTCTCGTGCAAGTGGGAGATTGAAGGTTCTTCGTATGCTCGAGAGACATATTAAATTAATGTGGCTAATGTGTTATGATCCAAGTCGGGTCATACCCAATAACAAGCTTACCGACACCTTATATGTATTTAATCTTAATGATTGGATCATTGATTAAATACGCGACACTTGAACTTTAAGAAAATGGCTTTCTTAAATTATTACTTAATGTATATTTATATAAATTATGGAATAATTTATATGATATGGATTTAATTATTTATAAGTTAAATAATTAATTAATTATGTTACATTTTATAAAATAGGTTTTATTAATGATGTAAACATAATAAATAAAATTTAAGTTTTATAAAATGTATTTTATAAATTATATGCAAGTTTTATAAAATGTATTTTTATAAAATAAAACCATTTTATTTAAAATTGGTAGTGGCCTTGGAGTGGTGCATACACATGCTAGAGATGCCATTCCTTTGGTCATGCTTTTCCATAAATCCATATACATATTCCTTGACTTCTTGGAACAACATACATGCAATATACTTCAAAAAAAACTGCACCAAACTCCTCCCAACTGCTACTGTCCAGCCGTGACTTTTAGGGAAGAAAAGAGGGTTCAAAGTTTGGTTTTTGCAAGTATAATTCAAGTGTTTATAAATCCTAACCAAAGTACAAGGTGTTGGTGGTTAGCTTGGGGTATAACAACTTGAGGTTTTTCATTCTTTTGGAGCTCCATTCATCATCATCATCTTCATCATTTACTAGCAAGCTTGGAGTAGGTATAATCTCTTTACTTGCTTGTAGTTTGTAAGTATATATCACAACTTAATCCTAATTGAGATTTAACTTTAATTGGTTAAAGATTAACAAGTTCTAAATGGTAATACTTACATGCTTCTGCTTTAATTTGATTCTTCAAATGTTTTAAGTATTATGAAACTTGTTAAATCCCAACAATTATCCTTTCTGGGGGTCTAATTCATTAGTCTTATCAAGCTAATTTGCACGGCGTCCTCCCCATTTTACGAGACAGATCCTCTCATGGTTAGGATAAGTCTGACCACTTGGCGACCCTGTTTGATGCTGAGGTTCATGGATTTCCTGCTGATTTTAGAGATGACTTTTCTAGATATTTCGTCAACCTACAGCTGGTCTGGACGACAACTTCATGACCTAAATCAAGAAGCGCGTTTCTTTTTCGGAAGACTTTACTTCCTTTCAATGATGGAATTGATTCATCGCGTAGATCTATCTTTCTTTCATATAAATTACAGTAAATCGGGTAAAACTGATTAGTTTAGTCCAAAGCAAAAGTATTTTCAATTATTTTCAATTATTTGTTAAAAGATAACAATCATAAAAATTACCAACTGGAACTATGTCAATCTGGATAGGGGTTCCAGTTCATGTCGTCGTCCGGGTTCCATGGTTGGTGATAGGTGTACTGGTATGCCTGGTTAGGGTCGTAGAGAGTATATGGTGGTCTCATCTCGGGCTGGTGTTGAGGATAGTAAGCGGGTCGGGTCGGAACGTAGTGATCCTAAGGTGACAGCCGGCTCATAATCTGACGCAGATGATAGTCCCATCTATCATGCTGTCGTTGCCTGGAATGCTCGTAATCATTCCGGGCTTGCCACTGCTCCATCCGACGAAATCTCTCCGCGTTTGTCATGTCTACCTCATCTACACGCTGGTAGACATCAGTCATAGCCTCCCGAATGACATCCCTAATTTCATCTGCTTCCTCCATCTCCTCATCTGAGCCTCTCTCTACCTGAAGAAGACTACCTTCATAGGGTATTTCTTGGTTGCGTCTACTCTTTAATACCTTAGCACCCGCATAAACCCTCAATCCTAAAAGCTCAACCTGCTCCCTACATTCCAAAAGTGGACCCCTTGGTCCTTATCTACACCTAAATACTCTCCAATGAGAGTAACAAAAATACCTCCTCCAATTATCCCCCCTTCCTGTATTCCTTCAACCATCTTAGATAAATAAAAACCAACACAGTAAGAGATATTCACAAACGAACATATATTTCATAGCATTATCCCTCAAGAAAGACAAGCTTTTAGTTGCAATTGTTCTATTTACAAGTGATATTCGTTTAAATAATAAAAGGTGAAGACAAAAGACAGATTCGAAGAAATGAAGACGCAAACGACCAAAAAGCTCAAAAGTACAAAGTACAATCAAAATGGTTCAAATTATTGATGAGAAAAGTCTCAAAATTAATAGAGTACAAGACGCGAAACGCAAAATACAAGATATTAAATTGTACGCAAGGACGTTCGAAAATCCGGAACCGAGACATGAACCAACTATCAATGCACGACGCAACGGAGCTAAAATTACAAGTCAACGGAGTACAAGAATATAATATAATATATATAATTATATTTAATTATATATATTATATTATATAATAAATAAATAAGCCGCCCACGTTTTTAAAGACTTTTGAGCTCTCCCAGCTGGCCATGAGATCGTATGGCCTGGAAGAACAAAAACCAAGCGATCGCATGGCCCTGAAATCCAGGCGACACCCTATAAATTTCGCAGTTTTGGTTGATCTTTTACCATATATCCATCTCTCTATCTATAAACGTATATATATATATATATATATATATATATATATATATATATATATATATATATATATATATATATATTTATATTTTAATTTTAATTTTAATTTTAATTTTAATTTTAAATCCTAATAATAAGGGTATGTTAGCGAATGTTGTAAGGGTGTAAGTCGAAATTCTGTCAGTGTAACGCTACGCTATTTTTAATCACTGTAAGTTATGGTTAATGTTATTTTTAAATTAATGTCTCGTAGCTAAGTTATTATTATGCTTATTTAAAACGAAGTAATCATGATGTTGGGCTAAAATATTTAAATTTGGGTAATTGGGCTTTGGACCATAATTGGGGTTTGGACAAAAGAACGACACTTGTGGAAATTAGAGTATGGGCTATTAATGTGCTTTATATTAACTAAACGATACCTCGTTAATTTAATATATAGACTTATAATTTGACGTATTTATATATAACCACATACGCTTGACTTGGTACGGTGGGCGGTATATCTATAAATACCAATAATTGTTCATTTTACCGGACATCAAAATTTTCTGGTTCGTAGTAATAGTTGGATTTGTACGTGGACCGGATTATTGGAGCCAAACAGTACTCAATTATATTGAGACCAAACGAATCCTGCCCCTCTGCTTCAACTTTTGGCTATTCGAAACGTGGGCAAAATCAGAAAAGTCTATTAATTGGATAACTTATATAATTTTTCTTTCTTTTTAAAAACTGATAGGATATTCAGTGAATGCACCGAGCAAAACGTTCACCACCTTTTGTACGTTCACCACCTGTAACCAGATCAAGACATCTAGCAAATATTGTCGCCGTTGATTTTTCTTTAGAATCATCATCTAGTCGACCAAGTACTCCAATTCAAATTTCCGATAATCCATTTTTTGAACCCGACCTCACAATTGAGAATCCGGAGAATATTCAGGGACAATTCATAGATCCTGAACCACTAATCTTTCCTCCGGAACCACCAATCATTCAAACAGAGATTGTAGAGGAACCAACCATTAAATCAGAATCCTATAGTGATTCAGATTCAACAAATTCAGTTATGGAAAATCTGGAACCTCTAAGTATGGAAGACCGAATGAGAGCTAAACGCACTGGCCAAGGTCACGCAATTACTCAACCAGACATTAATGCGCCAGATTATGAAATCAAAGGACAAATCTTACACATGGTAACTAATCAATGCCAATTTAGTGGTGCGCCGAAGGAAGATCCAAATGAACATCTTCGTACCTTTAATAGGATCTGTACACTATTTAAAATCCGAGAAGTGGAGGATGAACAGATATATCTCATGTTATTTCCCTGGACTTTAAAGGGAGAAGCCAAAGATTGGTTGGAATCGTTACCTGAAGGGGCGATTGATACATGGGATGTTTTAGTTGAAAATTTTCTTAAATAATTCTTTCCGGCATCTAAAGCCGTGAGACTTCAAGGAGAAATTGTTACATTCACACAAAAGCCAAACCAAACTTTATATGAGGCATGGACAAGATTTGTAAAGTTATTAAGAGGATGTCCGCAACATGGTTTAGACACCTGTCAAATAGTACAAATATTCTACCAAGGATGCGACATCACTACAAGGAAAGACATCGATATAGCAGCTGGTGGTTCCATTATGAAGAAAACTGCAACTGATGCTTACAAAATTATTGATAACACTGCTTCCCACTCACATGAGTGGCACCAAGAAAAAGATATCGTTAGATCATCTAAAGCAGCTAGAGCCGGTTCTAGCCATGACTTAGATTCCATTTCTACAAAGATAGATGCTGTCGAGAGATGAATGGAAAGGATGACTAAGGATATTCACTCAATAAGAATTAGTTGTGAGCAGTGTGGAGGACCAAATTTGACAAAAGATTGTCCCAGTATTGAACTAACAATGGAACAAAGAGAGAATGTTTCATACATAAACCAAAGGCCTGGAAATAATTATCAGAATAATTATCAACCGCCAAGACCGATCTACAATCAAAACCAGAATTATAACTGAAATATTCCATACAACAACCAACAAGGTCCTAGCAATCAACAAGTATCCAACAATACTTACAATCAGCAAAGACCTAATTTTCAAAACAAACCACCACAAACCGATGATAAAAAGCCAAATTTAGAAGACATGATGTCGAAGCTAGTTGAATCTCAAACGCAGTTTTTCACATCTCAGAAACAAACCAATGAACAAAATTCTCAAGCATTTAGAAATTAACAAGCTTCTATTCAAAATCTTGAACAAGAAGTAAGTAACCTAGCAAGATTGATAGGTGAAAGAAAACCGGGAAGTCTACCTAGTGATACAAGTGCTAACCCCCGGAATGAAATAGCTAAAGCCATTACCACAAGAAGTGGTATTACACTTAAACCACCTGAAATACCTGTAATTTCTGATGAAGCTATTCCTACTCCACAAGAACCACAATCTGAACAAGATAAGGAAAAAGAACCGGTAGTTGAAAAGGTTAATGAAGATAACACAGTTAAGGCTAAACCTTATGTTAAACCATACCAACCACCACTTCCTTACCTGAGTAAAATGAGAAAAGAGAGACTTGAAGCCGAGCAATCCAAATTCTTGGATATGTTTAAACATATAAAAGTCAATCTTCCTTTCATTGATGTGATTTCAGGAATGCCTAGATATGCTAAATTCTTGAAAGATCTAATCACAAATAGAAAGAAAATGGAAGAACTCTCGGCTGTTACCATGAATGCTAATTGTTCTGCAGTGCTATTGAATAAAATACCAGAAAAATTATCTGATCCAGGAAGTTTCACGATTCCATGTTTTCTGGGTAGTCTTAGTTCAATAGAAGCATTGGAAGATTTAGGTGCTAGTATAAATTTAATGCCGTATTCACAATACGTTAAACTAGACCTTGGAGAATTGAAACCAACATGAATAAGCATACAACTAGCCGATCGATCAGTAAAATATTCTAGAGGGATAATGGAAAACATGCTAGTTAAAGTTGGTACTCTAGTATTTCCAGTAGATTTTGTTATTCTGGACATGGAAGAAGATTCTCGAGTACCTCTCATATTAGGAAGGCCATTCTTAAACACAGCCAAAGCAATAATAGACGTGTTTGGTAAGAAACTGACCCTAAGTATAGAGGACGAGAGTGTTACCTTTTCAGTTGATAGAGCAATGCAACAACCGCGATCTGCAGATGATACATGTTATTATATTCAAACTATAGAATCACATGCAGAATTGTTAGAAGAATTTCCAGAATTACAAGGAACAGGAGAATGTTCTTTAGGAGAAAGTACTGAACCAATTGATGAAACTGAAATGTTAGCTACACTTATGGCTAATGGATATGAACCAACAACAAAAGAAATTCAAATGCTAAAAGAAGAAGACAGATATCGATATAAATCATCGATAGAAGAACCACCTACATTAGAGTTAAAGCCACTTCCAAACCATTTGGAATATGCTTATTTACATGATGAATCTAAATTACCTGTAATAATATCGTCTTCTCTTACTGAAAATGAAAAATCTCAACTCATTTCTGTGTTAAAAGCTCATAAACCAGCTATTGCATGTAAAATTCATGATATTAAAGAAATAAGTCCTTCGTATTGCACACGCACTCTCGACGGACGTTTAGTGCCGATTCTGCTAGGCAGACACAGACAGATGTTGGCTGCCTTCGGACTGCCAGTTGTGCCACCCGTGTCGCCACCACATGATTCAGACGACAGGTCTTTCACTGATGCTCCATCAGACGACACCTCTTCGGATGACTCCAGTGATGATGAGGATCCCGCTGATGTACCTATTCAGGCACCCTCCACCCCGCCGAAGAAGCGGTACCGCCCTGATGGCACCGTTATTCCAGGGGTGAATGGAGGTCGTGCTTTCACTGACGCTTTTGGTCGGCGTCAGAGGGTTATTGCCCGTAAGCGGCTTGTGCCGTACCCTGCCGACCCACAGATACGTAAGGTTCCCCGTTACGTATTGACTATTCCTGGAACCGTACCGCCTAGATTTAGATACGGACCATTCCCAACTAGGGACGTACCGTCTACATCCAGAGCTGGACCATCTACTTCAGCACCACCCGCACCATCGGCAGCACCAGCACCATCCGATCCACCGGCCCCACCTGCACCACCAGCGCCGCCTGCCCCACCATCTCCCACAGTCGAGGAATTGACAAGGGAGGTGGAGATTCTTCGAGCTCGGGTTACAAAGCTCGAGGAGCAGTTGGCTCAGGTTTTAGACATCCTACACCCACCTTCACCGTAGGACTTTTGTATTTAGATTTCGTTATGTAATCTAGTTGTAGTTTATTGTATTACTCATGTATTGTACGAACTTATTCGGATGTATGAAACTTATTATTAATGAATGGAACTTTGCGTTATTTAATTCTTGCACGATGTTCTATTTACATTGCTGTACGATGACTCTGTGGTATTTGTACCTAGATGCATTATTTAATAACATGTGATGTTTTGATTCCATGTTGGTTGCTATATACTATATTATTACTATATTGAATACTGGATTTTGACTTGAGTCAAAATTTTTGTTTAGAATACCATGGCTAATGGAAGATCCACACCTACCGCCGCCCAGATTGAGGACATGATCAACGAACGGGTCGCTGCAGCCCTAGCAGAAAGAAATCTTCAAGTTCCACTGTGAGAACTCATCCCACATCGGTGGGGGAGGAGAACGAAACACCCCTTATAAAGGGTGTGGATACCTCCTCTAGTGGACGCGTTTTGAGGGTGAGTCCCGAGAAACAAAACCGTGAGCCACCGTGCGTCGGGGCAAAGCGGACAATATCCACTACGGGTTGTACTCGGGCTGTTACAAGATGGTATCAGAGCTGGGGCCCGCATCGATGTGCACTGCGGGGACGCAGTGTCCTGAGTGGGGGAGAGTGTGAGAACTCATCCCACATCGGTGGGGGAGGAGAACGAAACACCCCTTATAAAGGGTGTGGATACCTCCTCTAGTGGACGCGTTTTGAGGGTGAGTCCCGAGAAACAAAACCGTGAGCCACCGTGCGTCGGGGCAAAGCGGACAATATCCACTACGGGTTGTACTCGGGCTGTTACATCCACCGCCACCACCACCAGTTATCCCACCCATTGGAAATGGGTGTACTTACAAGGAATTCCAGAGCTGCAAGCCGCATAACTTCAGCGGCACCGAGGGACCGGTTGGTCTCACCAGATGGTTCGAGAAACTTGAATCAGTATTCCGAGTTAGCAACTGTTCGGAGGATAATAAAACCAAGTTTGCTTCTCGCACGCTTTCTGATGGCGCGCTTACATGGTGGAATACCATGGCCCAAGCGCAAGGAATCGATGAGGCGTATGCTACGCCTTGGGAAGAGTTTAAATGTGCTCTGATTGAGGAATACTTTCCGAGAACCGAGGTTCAAAAGATGGAGATTGAATTCATGCAACATAAGGCCGTAGGAAACGATCTTGACAACTACAACCGTAGGTTTTTGGAGTTAGCGCTGATGTGTCCAACCATGGTCACCCCGGAATTCAAGCGTATGGAGAGATACTTCTGGGGACTCCCTAATACCATCAAAGGAAATGTCACCTCATCCAAACCACCGAATGTTCCCGAAGCAATGCGCATGGCGCATACTCTCATGAATCAGATTCTTATTGATGAGCCGGAGAAGGCTAAGTTTGAAGCTGGTAGTAGTGAAAAGAGGAAATGGGACAACAACCATAACAACTACAACAACCACAACAACAACAACAACAACAACAACAATAACAGGGGGAGAAACTACAATCAGACCCCCGCCAAGAGGCACAACAACGGTGGAAACCCTAATCTCAACAACAACACCAACACCAACCCGAACTACAAAGGAACCTTACCACAATGCAAGCGATATTACAAACACCACACTGGGTATTGCAATGTTGTCTGCGAGAAGTGCCAACGGTCTGGGCATATCGGAAAAGACTGCAAGGTCACTACTTTGAATGGGAAGCCGAACACCAATGGGCTGAAGAAGTGCTACGAATGCGGGCAGACGGGCCATTTCAGAAACGCATGCCCTAACAAGCGAAAAGATGGCGGACCACCCAGTGGTAGAGCTTTTAATGTTAATGCAAGGGATGCACGCGATAACCCCGACTTGGTGACAGGTATATTCACAATCAACAATCTTTTAGCTTCTGTCTTGTTTGATACTGGTGCGGATAGAAGTTATGTATGTAGACATTTTTGCGATAAGATTAATTGGTCATTAGTCCCGTTAAAAGAAAGTATGCTTGTCGAGGTCGCAAATGGAAAACTTGAAAAGGTTAACCATATTAGTCGTGGAGCTATTATCAACATAGCTGGTGCAGATTTTGAAATTGATTTGATACCTATCAAACTGGGAAGTTTTGACGTGATCGTCGGTATGGATTGGTTGAGCAAGATAAAGGCCGATATAATTTGCGAAGATAAAGCACTTCGCATACCACAAGGAGATGGCGAACCACTGGTTATCTACGGAGAGAGATGTACCTCGAAGTTGAACCTCATTAGTTGCGTGAAAGCGCAAAAGATTATGAAGAAGGGACGTTTTGCTGTCCTAGCACGTGAAAGCGGTAGAAACTGAGGTGAAGAGCGTGAATGACGTTCGAATTGTGAACGAATTTTCTGATGTATTCCCAGAGGAATTGCCTAAATTACCACCGCAGAGAGCAGTAGAGTTTCAGATTGACTTAGTGCCAGGATCTGCACCTGTAGCTCGCGCACCTTATAGACTCGCACCTTCCGAGATGCAAGAATTACAGAGTCAACTACAAGAGCTGTTAGACCGTGAATTTATCCAACCAAGTTTCTCGCCTTGGGGCGCACCTGTGTTGTTTGTGAAGAAGAAGGATGGATCCTTCCGTATGTGTATCGACTACCGTGAACCCAACAAATTGACTATCAAGAATCGGTATCCTCTTCCACGGATTGACGACCTTTTTGATCAACTACAAGGATCGAGCGTTTATTCAAAGATCAATTTGAGATCCGGATATCACCGGCTGAGGGTGAAGGAAAGTGACGTGATGAAAACTGCAATCAGGACCCATTATGGTCATTATGAGTTTCTCGTGATGCCATTCGGTTCGACAAATGCACCTACCGTGTTCATGGACCTTATGAATCGTGTCTGCAAGCCTTACTTGGACAAGTTTGTTATCGTCTTCATAGATGATATCCTCATCTACTCTAAGAGCGAAGAAGAACATGAGCAACACCTCCAATTAGTGCTTGAACTCTTAAGACAAGAGCAACTTTACGCCAAATTCTCCAAGTGTGAATTTTGGTTGAAGGAAGTACAATTTTTGGGTCATGTTGTAAGCGACCAGGGTATCAAAGTTGATCCCGCCAAGATTGAAGCCATCAGCAAGTGGGAGACCCCCACTACTCCGACGCATATTCGCCAATTCCTAGATCTCGCCAGTTACTATCGAAGATTCATCGAAGGATTTTCTTTGATTGCGCGTCCTTTGATCGCGCTGACTCACAAGGGCAAGAAGTTCATTTGGGAACCCGCACACGAATCAGCATTTCAAACTTTGAAGAATAAGTTAACCACCGCACCTATCCTATCACTTCCCGAACGCAGTGATGATTTCGTTGTTTATTTAGATGCATCGAAGAGTGGTTTTGGTTGTGTACTGATGCAACGATCAAAAGTTATTGCCTATGCCTCCCGACAATTGAAGATTCACGAGCGGAACTACACTACACATGATCTTGAACTTGGAGCCGTTGTCTTTGCGCTCAAATTGTGGAGACATTATTTGTATGGAACTAAGAGCACTATCTTCACCGATCACAAGAGTCTCCAGCACATCTTTGATCAGAAGCAACTGAATATGAGACAGCGTCGATGGATCGAGACGCTCAACGACTACGATTGTGAACTCTGTTATCACCCTGGTAAGACCAATGTGGTAGCTGACGCTTTAAGCCGAAAGGAGAGGACGGCACCTCTTCGTGTTAGGGCTCTGAACATCACCATTCATTCGAACCTCAACAGTCAGATCCGAGTAGCCCAAGAAGAGGCCCTCAAGGAGGAGAATATATCTCACAAACATTTGAACATACTTGTCTCTCGATTCGAGGTTAGGGAGTCTGGACTCCGATGTTATGCCGGAAGAATTTGGGTACCTTATTATGGAGATCTACGAAACCTGATACTTGATGAAGCACACAAATCGAGATATTCGATTCATCCTGGAGCGGGCAAAATGTACCATGACCTTAAAGAACAATATTGGTGGCCGAATCTTAAGAAAGACGTTGCGACTTATGTTGGTAAGTGTTTGACTTGCTCGAAGGTTAAAGCCGAGCATCAGAGACCTTCTGGTTTACTTCAACAACCAGAAATCCCACAATGGAAGTGGGAACGGATAACAATGGATTTCATCACCAAGCTACCAAAGACGGTGGGCAGATACGATACTATTTGGGTTATTGTTGACCGCCTTACCAAATCTGCACACTTTCTAGCGATGAAGGAAACTGATACAATGGAGAGACTTGCTCAGTTATACATCAAAGAGGTTGTATCTCGTCATGGTGTACCTTTATCAATCATCTCAGATCGCGATCCCCTTTTTGCTTCTAGATTTTGGCATTCTTTGCAAGAAGCCATTGGAACTCGTCTTGACATGAGTACTGCTTATCACCCTCAGACTGACGGGCAAAGTGAGCGAACGATTCAGACCTTGGAAGACATGCTGCGTGCATGTGTCATTGATTTTGGAAAGGCCTGGGAAAGGCATTTGCCACTCGCCGAATTCTCGTACAACAACAGTTATCACTCGAGCATTAATGCTGCACCTTTTGAAGCATTGTATGGCCGTAAGTGCCGATCTCCTATTTGTTGGGCCGAAGTAGGTTAAAAGCAAATCACCGGACCCGAGGTAGTCCACGAAACGACGGAGAATATTGCTCAGATTCAAGCTAGACTTAAGACTGCCCGTGATCGCCAAAAGAGTTATGCCGATCTTAAACGTAAAGACTTTGAATTCAACGTTGGTGATCGTGTAATGTTAAAGGTTGCACCTTGGAAAGGTGTGATCCGTTTTGGAAAACGTGAAAAGTTGAACCCACGATACATTGGTCCTTTTGAAATCTTGGAACGTGTTGGACCCGTTGCTTATCGTTTGGATCTACCAGCACAATTGAGCTCAGTTCATCCTACCTTCCATGTGTCAAACTTGAAGAAGTGTCTTGCTGCACCAGAACTTATCATACCATTGGAAGAACTTACAATTGATGGCAAACTCCACTTTGTGGAGGAACCTGTTGAAATTATGGATCGTGAGATCAAAACTTTGAAACGCAACAAGATTCCGATTGTCCGAGTGCGATGGAATGCCAAACGAGGACCTGAGTTTACTTGGGAGCGAGAGGATCAAATGATGCGGAAGTATCCTCACCTTTTCCCGACTCCTCCATC
Organism: Rutidosis leptorrhynchoides; assembly: GCF_046630445.1. Lineage (NCBI taxonomy): Eukaryota > Viridiplantae > Streptophyta > Magnoliopsida > Asterales > Asteraceae > Rutidosis > Rutidosis leptorrhynchoides. The sequence goes on from NC_092339.1 coordinate 150,736,444, forward strand.
TACCTCAACTTAAATTTCGGGACGAAATTTTCTTTAACAGGTGGGTAATGTAACGACCCTAGATTTTCCAACGTTTATTTATTAATAATTACTATTATTAATACGTGTGATTAAACGAATGTATGTTATTACATTTACATGTTGCCATGACTATACGTACTTGACTTTAATTGCCCGAAACGTCTTTGTGACACCCGAAACTTTCACGAATAATATTTTTAGATATTATTTGCATTCATGATTAGTTTTATTAATCATTTTAATTAACTAAGGTTATTAGTTAATTACTTGGGCTTTAATTGGGTTTATTTGTTAAACTACTTGAACTTGGGCTTTATTAGTGTTATGGACTTATGACTTTGGGCTTACAAGCCCACCCTACTTGTGTTAATGGATTAATTAGCCCACATAGACTTGTAAGTATTACTTAGAACTTGTAACTAGTTGGTTTGAACATTTGGAATCTAGTCATGCCATAATCCCCATGAACAACTTTATTTTGCATTCAAACATTCGTACTTTTGAACTATGACTTGTAACGACCATTGTGGTCACATACACTTATTATTTGCTTCTACTTAGTGAAGCATGCTTTTGGATTGTAAAACATTTGATGTCGGTTATGACGTCACTTTATTTATGAATGCAAACTCTTTTTGAAAATGCATATAGTACTTAACCTTGTAATGATCCTGTTGTTGATGATTCGTACACGATGGTTTTGTACGGGGCATCACAAAGGTCCTAGTAATCAACAAGTATCCAATAATACTTACAATCAGCAAAGACCTAATTTTCAAAACAAACCACCACAAACCGATGATAAAAAGCCAAATTTAGAAGATATGATGACGAAGCTAGTTGAAACTCAAACGCAGTTTTTCACATCTCAGAAACAAACGAATGAACAAAATGCTCAAGCATTTAGAAATCAACAAGCTTCTATTCAAAACTTGGAACAAGAAGTAAGTAACCTAGCAAGGTTAATAGGTGAAAGAAAACCAGGAAGTTTACCTAGTGATACAAATGCTAACCCCCGGAATGAAACAGCTAAAGCCATTACCACAAGAAGTGGTACAACACTTAAACCACCTGAAATACCTGTAACTTCTGATGAAGCTATTCCTACTCCACAAGAACCACAACCTGAGCAAGATAAGGAAAAAGAACCGGTAGTTGAAAAGGTTAATGAAGATAACACAGTTAAGGCTAAACCTTATGTTAAACCATACCAACCACCACTTCCTTACCCAAGTAAAATGAAGAAAGAGAAACTTGAAGCCGAGCAATCCAAATTCTTGGATATGTTTAAACAGATAAATGTAAATCTTCCTTTCATTGATGTGATTTCAGGAATGCCTAGATATGCTAAATTCTTGAAAGATCTAATATCAAATAGAAAGAAAATGGAAGAACTCTCGGCTATTACTATGAATGCTAATTGTTCAGCAGTGCTGTTGAATAAGATACCAGAAAAACTATCTGATCCAGGAAGTTTCACAATTCCATGTTTTCTGGGTAGTCTTAGTTCAATAGAAGCTTTGGCAGACTTAGGTGCTAGTATAAATCTAATGCCGTATTCACTATACACTAAACTAGACCTTGGAGAATTGAAACCAACAAGAATAAGTATACAACTAGCCGATAGATCAATAAAATATCCTAGAAGGATAATGGAGAACATGCTAGTTAAAGTTGGTACTTTAGTATTTCCAGTAGATTTTGTTGTTCTGGACATGGAAGAAGATTCTCAAGTTCCTCTCATATTAGGAAGACCATTCTTAAACACGGCTAAAGCAATGATAGACGTGTTCGGTAAGAAACTGACCCTAAGTATAGAGGATGAGAGTATTACCTTTTCAGTTGATAGAGCAATGCAACAACCGCAATCTGCAGATGATACATGTTATTATATTCAAACTATAGATTCACATGCAGAATTGTTAGAAGAATTTCCAGAATTACAAGGAACAGGAAAATGTTCTTTAGGAGAAGGAACTGAACCAATTGATGAAGTTGAAATGTTAGCTACACTAATAGCTAATGGATATGAACCAACATCAGAAGAAATTCAAATGATAAAAAAAGAAGACAGATATCGATACAAATCATCGATAGAAGAACCTCCGACATTAGAGTTAAAGCCACTTCCAAACCATTTGGAATACGCTTATTTACATGGTGAATCTGAATTACCTGTAATAATATCGTCTTCTCTTACTGAAAATGAGAAATCACAACTCATTTCTGTGTTGAAAGCTCATAAACCAGCTATTGCATGGAAGATTCATGATATTAAAGGAATAAGTCCTTCGTATTGCACACATAAAATCCTTATGGAAGAAGGTCATAAAATGTATGTGCAACGCCAACGAAGACTAAATCCTAATATGCAAGATGTAGTTAAGAAAGAAATTATTAAACTGCTTGATGCAGGTTTAATTTATCCAATTTTTGATAGTCCATGGGTAAGCCCAGTTCAATGCGTGCCTAAGAAGGGTGGCATGACTGTCATTACAAATGAGAAAAATGAGCTTATTCCTACTAGGACTGTAACAGGATGGCGTGTGTGTATTGATTATAGAAAATTAAATGACGCCACAAGAAAAGATCACTTTCCCTTACCTTTCATTGATCAAATGTTGGAAAGATTAGCCAGAAATAGTTACTATTGTTTTCTAGATGGTTTTTCCGGATACTTTCAAATTCCAATAGCACCCGAAGATCAAGAGAAAACCACGTTCACGTGCCCTTATGGTACTTTTGCTTACAAATGCATCCCATTTGGACTTTGCAACACCCCTGCAACCTTTCAAAGGTGCATGATGGCGATTTTTCACGACATGATAGAAGAATGCATGGAAGTTTTCATGGATGACTTTTTAGTCTTCGGTGATACATTTGAATCATGTCTAGCTAATCTTGAACGAATGCTCATTAGATGCGAACAATCAATCTAGTACTTAATTGGGAGAAATGTCATTTCACGGTTAAAGAAGGCATCGTTCTTGGACATAAAATTTCAAAAGAAGGAATTGAAGTGGATAGAGCTAAAGTAGATGTAATTGCTAAACTTCCACATCCCACCAATGTAAGAAGAGTTAGGAGTTTTCTAGGACATGTCGGTTTTTACCGATGTTTCATAAAAGACTTTTCTAAAATTGCCACACCTATGAATAAACTCCTAGAAAAGGATGCTCCATTCATCTTTTCAGATGAATGTATCAAATCTTTTAATATTCTTAAAGAAAAACTCACTAATGCGCCGATCATGATAACACCAAATTGGAATCTACCGTTTGAACTAATGTGCGATGCAAGTGATTTTGCAATGGGAGCCGTTTTAGGACAAAGGATTGAAAAGAGATTTCAACCTATATATTATGCTAGTAAGACGTTACAAGGAGCACAAACAAATTACACAACTACTAAAAAAGAACTCCTTGCTATTGTCTTTGCTTTTGACAAATTTCATTCATATCTCGTTCTAGCAAAAACAGTGGTCTATACCGACCATTCTGCTCTTAGATACCTATTTTCGAAACAAGATGCTAAACCAAGATTAATTCGTTGGATCTTACTCTTACAAGAGTTCGATATTGAAATCCGACATAAAAGAGGAGCAGAAAATCACGCCGCTGATCATCTTTCTCGTCTTGAAAATCCCGAATTAGAAGTTCTAAATGAATCTGCCATACAAGACAACTTTCCTGATGAATATCTATTGAAGATAGATTATAATGAAATTCCATGGTTTGCAGACTATGCAAACTACTTAGTATGTGGATTCCTTGAAAAAGGATTATCGTACCAAAAATGAAAGAAATTCTTCAGTGATATAAAACACTATTTTTAGGAAGACCCACATTTGTTTAAAAGTTGTCCAGATGGAATAATACGCCGATGTGTATTCGGAGATGAAGCTACTAAAATTTTAAACCATTGTCTCACAGGACCAACAGGAGGGCATTATGGGCCTCGACTAACAGCAAGAAAAGTTTATGATGCTGGATTCTATTGGCCTACAATTTACAAAGACGCACACCTTCTTTGCAAATCCTGTGATGCTTGTCAAAGGGCCGGAAAAATAAGTCAACGTGATGAAATGCCACAAAATGTCATTCAAGTATGTGAAGTATTTGACATTTGGGGTATTGACTTTATGGGTCCATTCCCGAAATCTCATAATAATTTATACATTCTCGTAGCCATTGATTATGTATCTAAATGGGCCGAAGCACAAGCTCTCCCAAATAACGATGCACGAGTTGTAGTCAACTTTTTAAAACGACTTTTTGCAAGGTTTGGAACACCGAAAGCTTTAATAAGTGATCGGGGAACTCATTTTTGTAATAATCAACTTGAGAAAGTTCTTAAAAGATATGGAGTAACTCATAAAATCTCCACTGCTTATCATCCACAGACAAGTGGACAAGTTGAAAATACCAACCGAGCTTTAAAACGTATTCTAGAGAAAACCGTAGGATCAAATCCAAAGGAATGGTCCATAAAATTGGAGGATGCACTCTGGGCTTTTAGAACAGCCTACAAAACTCCAATTGGAACCACACCTTTTAAACTTGTTTACGAAAAAGCATGTCATCTTCCAGTAGAAATTGAACACAAAGCATTTTGGGCTTTGAAGACATGTAATCTTGATTTACATGAAGCTGGACGTCTACGGTTAAGTCAATTAAACGAATTAGAAGAATTAAGACATGAAGCATACGAAAATTCGTTAATCTATAAGGAAAGAACGAAGAAATGGCATGATAAAAGAATCAGAAGTTCAAAAGAATTTAAAGAAGGAGACAGAGTTCTTCTTTTCAATTCACGATTCAAGCTATTTCCTGGAAAATTGAAATTAAGATGGTCTGGACCATTCATAGTCAAAAGAGTTTTCTCATACGGAACAGTAGAATTAATAAATTCAAATGGGATTGAATTTAAAGTTAATGGTCACAGAGTTAAACACTACATAGATAGTCCGATGGAAGTTGACAACGAAGTTAATCACAATTTCGATACCACAGCTAACTAAGTGTGGGGAGAATCAAGTCTTTAAAGGATAATATGTATTTCTGTTAGAGTTAGATTTTTTATTTTCGTGTAGTTCTCGAAAATGGAACCCGAATGGTCTTTCCCTAGCAGACCCTAAAGAACTAGTCTTCTCCCCCCATTCTGAATTTTTATTTTTTTTAGGTTTTTACGAAATGAAGACTTCCTGTGAACTAAACCATGGTCTAATGCTACACGTTTTGATTACTAAACGTAATAATGACATACTTCCAAGTGTTCTAGTATCAGTAATCAGAGAAAGATTGGACGGAGTAAGAAAAGAATCCAGATGCGAAGATAATAAGTTACAATTTGGTAAAGGAAAATCAAAATCCGCAGCGAAAAGAAGAGCACGACACCTTGAAAAATGTCACAAATGCGGAAAATGGTCACACGAAGGTAAATGTTCAAATAATCAAACTTATTCAAACACCGAATTTGTTACTTTATGCAGAGATGGACCGTTCATATGTTTAGAAGAAAAAACATTAAATGCTCGAAGTTACGCCTATGTAGCCATGGAAAATCAATTAGTCCGACTATCTTATGAGTGGGATAGATCATATCACTAAGAATATATTTCACAGGTAAGTCTATATAGTTTTTATTTTTATTTTTATTTTTAATCTTTTGATAATAAGAGCTAATTTGTTCGCTATAAAGTATTAAATTGGTATTGAATAAAATTAGGTTTGGCGACCGAAATTATTGATATCATACAAAAATTTATTACATCACTGCGAAATTTAACGTTTATTCTTAAGGTATAAATATCTTTAATCAATCAACCAAAAATATTTCAAAAATTCGTCATGAGTTAAATTAGGTCATGGAACCGAAATTACTTTACCGAAAAGAGGGGCGCATATTTTTGATAATATTTGATTGATTAAAGTGGGATAAAAGCCAAAAAGATTTTTAATTTTATTTTTACTTTGTTTTTAAAATTAATATTAAAATAATATTGTAAACTTGTTTAAATTAAATCAATATATTTAATATTGTAAATATTTGAAAAATTAATATAATTAATATAAGTTTGTATGTATAAAACAAAAATATAATATAAGTTTGGTGTGAATTTATAATATGAATTTTTATTTAAGTTTGGTGTGAATTTTTAATTTTATGCATTTTTAAATTTAAGTTGTGTGAATTTAAAAACAAAAATTTACTTTATGTCGCTAAGTTAAAAATATGATTTTTAAAATTCGTCGTAAGTTGAAGACTAGATCTTTGAACAGAAATTGCTTTACCCGAGGGAGGGACGAGAACTTTTATTATCATTATTTTTAATCTTATTGAATTAAAGTATGCCAAAAACATTAAAAAACCCAAAAATCTTAGCTTTTAAAACAATCGCTACAAAAAGACAAATTTTAAAATTTTGTCGAGAGACGGACTAGGACATCGATCCGAAACGACCTCATTCTAAAAACAAAGGAAAACAAAATTTTAAATTTATTTTATATTTGTTTTATAAGTTAAGGATTATTAAAAAAAAAAAAAAAGGAAGGCCGCGACTCGCGGAGTATGAAAGACTTAAGTACCGCAAGTCGCGGAGGACAAAAATTCCAGAAAAAAAATATAAGGGCCGAACAGATCAGTCCCCAAACACCCACACCAAAATATACTGCGAAAATACCCGAAAATCACCTCTAATATCCGAATTTTTTCACCAAAAATCATCACATTTTTTTACTAAAATCATGTTGAGAAGGATGCTATCAAGGAATTACTCAAGGAAAACGGTAAATTTCTACACCTAAACACCATTTAATCCGAAAATTAGTGTCTTGAGCAATTTTATACCCAATTCGATTTTGATGCTTTTTAGTGTAATTATGCTTAAATTGTTTATGTATTATGCTTGTATAACCTAGATTGATGCTATTTAACATGATTAGAAGCCTTAAACTTCAAATTTTGAGTAATCTAGGGTTTGTGTTCTTGAGCAAATTTGGGGCTTTTTGATATAAACAGGTTATGGCAGATTTTTGTCATGAATTATTGCTAAATTAAGTAGTGTAACATGTTTAGGTAGTTAAATGATCCAAACTTTGAGCCTAAACATGATTTTTGAGAATTAAAGTGGACTTTTTCAAGTCTAAAATTCATGAACTTGATTTTTGAGAGATAATGCCATTTGAAACTTGTTTAATTGCTAATAATGATTATTTTGACATGTTATTTGAGTTGAATGCTTATGAACTTGGCAAACATTTTCGTATATGCTTATTTGAAAAAGGGTAGATTTGATAAAAATATCAAAATGAGCATAAGTTTGATATAAATTGAACATGTCATTGTAATTATTTTGATTGAAGATTTTGCTGACACTAATGCATATTTGGATGCACAAAAATTGTGTTTGATGTGTTTTGCAGACTGAAAGGGGTGAATCTTCATCCCAAGCTCGCAATGCTCCTCCTGAGAATGCGGAACAACAAGATGTTGATAACTATTACAAACAAAATATACCTCATCCAGTTATGACATTTTCAGATATGCACTTGGAAGATTTGCACCCGAACTTGAGATTTGACAGACTTTGGATAGATTATCCAAAATACCAAAGGGGCTTGCATACTCTTCATTCTAAAGCTGTTGAAGTACCTAGGGTAATAGAATGGGAACCGTTAGAAGCTGTAGAATTGGCCGAGCCAATTAGAGAATTACTTACACAGAGGTATGGTAATTCTACTTTTAACGACTGCGTACGTTTATTCAACATGCATAGACCTGTATATAAAGTATGGTGTGAAGAATTATTGTGTAGTATAGAAATAAATGATCGGGTAGCTAGTTTAACCGATCGATCTTTTATTAGATTTTTGTTAGGAGGTTCGATGCGCCACATGTCTCTACTAGACATGGCTCAGGCCTTAAGTATATATACGCCTGAGGAGCTAGCATCTGCCGATTATCGAGAGTTGATACTAAATGGTAGGAAAATTGATGAAAATTTTGATACGCATGGTGTATGGAGTCAAATGACTAGCCATCACCGATTTAAAGGAGGAAATTACTCTTATTTGGATATCGATAGAGCTGAGTTAAGAGTAATTCATAGGTTTTTAGCCAATTCTATTACACAAAGAGGTAAGAATAAGAAAAAGGTAAATGAACAGGATTTGTTTTACCACATGTGTATTCGAGACCCACAAAGCGCTATAAGTATACCTTATTGTGTGGGTTATTATTTATCAGCTATTGTTAGGGGGATGAGACCGCACAGTATAATAGGAGGTGGTATATTTATTACACTAATTGCTGAGTATCTCAATGTGGATATAAGTCGGGGGGGATTATTAGTCGAAGAACCAGAACCCCACGATACAATTGGTTTAAATGTATATCATGGTGCTAAAGTTTTGAAGAGGCGAAATAACACCGCAGTACGATATAATGGTAGACATCCACAGGTTGAGAGAAATCAACAGCCAGGTAATGTGGGAGGGGGAAATGAAATGACAGAAATGCAAAGGTTTATAGCTTCACAAGAGTATGAAAATGCTAGACATCGAGCATTTGAAGATTGGCAAGTTCATCAAAATCAAATCATAGCTCATTGCCAACATATAGGTAGAAACTATATTCCTACTCCAACGCCCATATTTCCTCCCTGGTCTATAGAGATGCAACCACCATATCCTACTTATAACCCAGCTGAAGCATTTTATAACACATATGGTTATGCATGGAACCCCTACTGGTATCAATAACAACCCTAGTTTATTTAGTTTTTTTTTTTTTTTGTAATGTTACTACATTTAATACTTATGTTGATATTGTAATAGTTTTTATAATTTTCTAACTTTTATTATTAGATTTTAATAATTTTTGAATGTGGGGTAATATACCAAACTTCAAAAATATGTATATATGTTTGCAGTTTATCTTATGTACACAACAGAGTAAAACAAAGCATTTTCAAAGACTGGCATTAAGTTAAGCAAAAGCTACTAATTTTGACGATAAGATGCAAAATATATGTGAAATAACAACAAGACGGAATGAACAAATGATGTGCACCATTTATCATTCAACACAAACAACAATATGTTTGGAAACTTTGGTAAAATTTAATCATTTTTCTGCGCTAATCACCCTCAATAATTTAAATTGTTACTGATTTCTTGCAAATGAGGGCATTGCAAGATCTTAAGTGTGGGAAGGGGTTAAATTCTTTCGGATTTTTAAAAATTTTTATCTTAAACACTTGGTTACCATTAAAAATACTAGTAAAGCAGTAGTTGTATTAGAATCTAGTGCTCTCTGATAATAAAGAACAGCCCTAGTCTTATATACTGACTACCCACTTCTAGTAAAAATTTTCAAAATTTTCAATTAAATGAACTCAAAATCATGTTTATACATATTTATGAACGATAAAACTAGGTGTTAACACCGAAATTATTGTTACCTTGGAAAGGACATAAATTGAGAAACAAACTAAAATGTTAGAATTCATTTAAAATGGAATAGGGGAGAACAAAAAGAAAAAATAAAAGCCAAGTGTGGGAAAATTTACCAAGTTATTTTAAACATATGTCACATATTTCTGTAACAAATAATTAAAGATACTTTTGCTTTGGACTAAAATAAACAGTTTTACCCGATTTACTGTAAGAAAGATGGATCTACACGATGAATCAATTCCATAATTAAAAGGAAGTAAAGTCTTCCGAAAAAGACACGCGCTTCTTGATTTAGGTCATGAAGTTGTCGTCCAGACCAGCTGTAGGTTGACGAAAAATCTAGAAAAGTCATCACTAAAATCAGTAGGAAATCCACGGACCTCAGCATAAAACATGGTCGCCAAGTGGTCAGATTTATCCTAACCATGAGAAGGATTTATCTCGTACAATGGAGGGCACCGTGCAAATTAGCTGGATAAGACTAATGAATCAGATCCCCAGAAAGGATAATCTCCTTAAAGATCAAAAAAATCAGCTTTTAAGACTGATATTACTCAATCCTAGAGATTGACCTTAAAGATTGAGAATTACAAACTCATGGAATTCGATGATATCTAAACTCGAGCTTGAACGAGAAAATATTTTGATCAAAATTACAAACCGATTTGTTTTCTAAAAACCCATTTTCAATGCGTTCATTACCATTGAACATAAAATCCTAGGAATTCACCTAGAATTCATTAGGTCACCTGAACCAAATCTGGTGTCAACCGTAAGAACGGTGGTTGCATAGCATGGTCAAAGACAGGACCTTGTGCCAGACCAGAAAATTATAAGGGTGAGCTTTACTATTGCTCCTACCAAGGATAGTAATTGCATCCGACACGTTATAGACCATAATTAAAAGCATGTCAGGGGACATTGCCTTAACAGTTGCTTGTTCAACGCTTTCCTTTACAACCGGACGGTAGTTTACCAAAAGGTAATATACGGAGCAAGTATTCTGGACGTGTTGCGTTCCCAATACAAGGTTAGCAAGTGGGTGACACAAAACCATAAGTTTTGAGCTAAAATTTTCAATTCTGAAACCCACCAAACCCACAAAAATAATTTGCAAACACCGGTGAAGGGTTATTCTGAAAAACTTATCTAGGGTAAAAACTAGATTGTATTTTCAAAAGATCAAATGTTTTCATAAAGATCTAATTTCCTTAATGGATCTAACTTTTCATAGTCATGTGGGACTGTAAACCACATCGTTACTACCATTGTTTATACCGCCGTATAGAAATCACTGATGTACAAAGTGTGAAGAATAAAGAAGTGATTATAGTATTTTTATTTCAAGACTATATTGCTTGAGGACAAGCAATGCTCAAGTGTGGGAATATTTGATAATGCTAAAAATGAACATATATTTCATAGCATTATCCCTCAAGAAAGACAAGCTTTTAGTTGCAATTGTTCTATTTACAAGTGACATTCGTTTAAATAATAAAAGGTGAAGAGAAAAGACAGATTCGACGAATTGAAGACGCAAACGACCAAAAAGCTCAAAAGTACAAAGTACAATCAAAATGGTTCAAATTATTGATGAGAAACGTCTCAAAATTACAAGAGTACAAGACGCGAAATGCAAAATACAAGATATTAAATTGTACGCAAGGACGCTCGAAAATCCGGAACCGAGACATGAACCGACTATCAACGCACGACGCAACGGAGCTAAAATTACAAGTCAACGGAGTACAAGAATATAATATAATATATATATATATATAATTATATTTAATTATATATATTATATTATATAATAAATAAATAAGCAGCCCACGTTTTTAAAGACTTTTGAGCTCTCCCAGCTGGCCATGCGATCGCATGGCCTGGAAGAACAAAAACCATGCGATCGCATAGCCCTGAAATCTAGGCGACACCCTATAAATTTCGCAGTTTTGGTTGATCTTTTACCATATATCCATCTCTCTATCTATAAACGTATATATATATATATATATATATATATATATATATATATATATATATATATATATATATATATATATATATATATATATATATATATATATATATATATATATATTTTAATTTTAATTTTAAATTCTAATAATAAGGGTATGTTAGCGAATGTTGTAAGGGTGTAAGTTGAAATTCTGTCCGTGTAACGCTACGCTATTTTTAATCACTGTAAGTTATGGTTAATGTTATTTTTAAATTAATGTCTCGTAGCTAAGTTATTATTATGCTTATTTAAAATGAAGTAATCATGATGTTGGGCTAAAATATTTAAATTTGGGTAATTGGGCTTTGGACAATAATTGGGGTTTGGACAAAAGAACGACACTTGTGGAAATTAGACTATGGGCTATTAATGGGCTTTATATTAACTAAACGATACCTCGTTAATTTAATATATAGACTTATAATTTAACGTATTTATATATAATCACATACGCTTGACTAGGTACGGTGGGTGGGATATCTATAAATACCAATAATTGTTCATTTTACCGGACACGGAACTGGATTAATAGTTAATAGACTTGTTGAAACAGGGGTGGATTACATTCAAGGGTAATTGGTGTAATTGTTAACAAAGTAGTAAAACCTTGGACTACACGCAGTCGATAACCTGGTGTATTCATTAAACAAAGTATTAAGACCTTGTTACAATTCGAATCCCCAATTAGTTGGAATATTTGACTTCGGGAATAAGAATAATTTGACGAAGACTTTCGCACTTTATATTTATGACTGATGGACTATTATGGAAAAATCTGTATGGACATATCGAATAATCCAGGACAAAGGACAATTAACCCATGGGAATAAACTAAAAACAACACGTCAAACATCATGATTACGGAAGTTTAAATAAGCATAATTCCTTTATTTCATATTTAATTTCCTTTATTTTATATTTAATTGCACTTTTAAATATCGCACTTTTATTTATTGTCATTATATTTAATTGCACATTTAATTATCGTACTCTTTAATTATCGCAATTTTATTTTATCGCATTTTTTATTTCAATTTCATTATCGTTATTTACTTTACGCTTTAAATTAAGTTGTATTTATTTTTAGTATTTTACATTAGGTTTTAACTGCGACTTAAGTTTTAAAATCGACAAACCGGTCATTAAACGGTAAAAACCCCGTTTTATAATAATAATACTACTTATATATATTTTTTGTATTTTTACAAATATAGTTTTTAAAATTATAGCGTTAAGCTTGATTAAGAGTTCCCTGTGGACGAACCGGACTTACTAAAAATACACTACTGTACGATTAGGTACACTGCCTGTAAGTGTTGTAGCAAGGTTTAGGTATATCCATTCTATAAATAAATAAAGATCTTGTGTAAAATTGTATCGTATTTAATAGTATTTCGTTGTAAAAATAATACTATTTCCTAGTACCCCTCGAAATGTTGTATCTTTTTATTCGTTTTAACGTAATATTTGTATTTTTCGCTCGTTTTAGTTTTAATATATAGTTTTTGCCATAGTTATTTTTATTTCTAGATTTTTAAGATTTGCCGTAAAATCCCTTAAGTGCTTTTTCTTTAGACTAAGATTTAGGTGCCGACGCTGTTTTTAATATTTTAAGTACTTTTTAAGTTAATGCGATTTGGGATTTAGTTTTTCTTTTAAGCTTTAATATTTTTAGACGCAACTTTTAATTCTTAGTTTTTAGTTCCTTTTTACGTTTCGACGCACTACTTTCTTATTTTTATTTTTCGACGCCTATTATTTTTCGACCCTTTTATTTTTCGACATTTTTCGACGCGCTCTTTTTCTTTCTTATTTCTCGACGCTCTAGTTTTTAGGACTTAGATTTTTTCTATTTCTTATCTAAAATTTCTTTAAATTTAAACGAAAAATTATTTTAAGTGGTTAAATTGATAGACATCAAATTTTTCTGGTTCGTAGTAATAGTTGGATTTGTACGTGGACCGGGTTATTGGAGCCAAACAATACTCAATTATATTGAGACCAAACGAATCCTGCCCCTCTGCTGCATCTTTTGGCTATTCGAAACGTGGGCAAAATCAGAAAAGTCTATTAATTGGATAACTTATATAATTTTTCTTTCTTTTTAAAAACTAATAGGATATTCAGTGAATGCACCGAGCAAAATGTTCACCACCTTTTGTACGTTCACCACCTGTAACCAGATCAAGACATCTAGCAAATATTGTCGCCGTTGATTTTTCTTTAGAATCATCATCTAGTCGACCAAGTACTCCAATTCAAATTTCCGATAATTCATTTTTTGAACCCGACCTCACAATTGAGAATCCGGAGAATATTCAGAGACAATTCATAGATCCTGAACCACTAATCTTTCCTCCGGAACCACCAATCATTCAAACAGAGATTGTAGAGGAACCAACCATTAAATCAGAATCCTATAGTGATTCAGATTCAACAAATTCAATTATGGAAAATCTGGAACCTCTAAGTATGGAAGACCGAATGAGAGCTAAACGCACTGGCCAAGGTCACGCAATTACTCAACCAGACATTAATGCGCCAGATTATGAAATCAAAGGACAAATCTTACACATGGTAACTAATCAATGCCAATTTAGTGGTGCGCCGAAGGAAGATCCAAATGAACATCTTCGTACCTTTAATAGGATCTGTACACTATTTAAAATCCGAGAAGTGGAGGATGAACAGATATATCTCATGTTATTTCCCTGGAATTTAAAGGGAGAAGCCAAAGATTGGTTGGAATCGTTACCTGAAGGGGCGATTGATACATGGGATGTTTTAGTTGAAAATTTTCTTAAACAATTCTTTCTGGCATCTAAAGCCGTGAGACATCAAGGAGAAATTGTTACATTCACACAAAAGCCAAACTAAACTTTATATGAGGCATGGACAAGATTTGGAAAGTTATTAAGAGGATGTCCGCAACATGGTTTAGACACCTGTCAAATAGTACAAATATTCTACCAAGGATGCGACATCACTACAAGGAAAGACATCGATATAGCAGCTAGTGGTTCCATTATGAAGAAAACCGTAACTGATACTTACAAAATTATTGATAACACTGCTTCCCACTCACATGAGTGGCACCAAGAAAAAGATATCGTTAGATCATCTAAAGCAGCTAGAGCCGATTCTAGCCATGACTTAGATTCCATTTCTGCAAAGATAGATGTTGTCGAGAGACGAATGGAAAAGATGACTAAGGATATTCACTCAATAAGAATTAGTTGTGAGCAGTGTGGAGGACCACATTTGACAAAAGATTGTCTCAGTATTGAACTAACAATGGAACAAAGAGAGAATGTTTCATACATAAACCAAAGGCCTGAAAATAATTATCAGAATAATTATCAACCGCCAAGACCGATATACAATCAAAACCAGAATTATAACCGAAATATTCCATACAACAACTAACAAGGTCCTAGCAATCAACAAGTATCCAACAATACTTACAATCAGCAAAGACCTAATTTTCAAAACAAACCACCACAAACCGATGATAAAAAGCCAAATTTAGAAGACATGATGTCGAAGCTAGTTGAATCTCAAACGCAGTTTTTCACATCTCAGAAACAAACCAATGAACAAAATGCTCAAGCATTTAGAAATCAACAAGCTTCTATTCAAAATCTTGAACAAGAAGTAAGTAACCTAGCAAGATTGATAGGTGAAAGAAAATCGGGAAGTCTACCTAGTGATACAAATGCTAACCCCCGGAATGAAACAGCTAAATCAATTACCACAAGAAGTGGTATTACACTTAAACCATCTGAAATACCTGTAATTTCTGATGAAGCTATTCCTACTCCATAAGAACCACAATCTGAACAAGATAAGGAAAAAGAACCGGTAGTTGAAAAGGTTAATGAAGATAACACAGTTAAGGCTAAACCTTATGTTAAACCATACCAACCACCACTTCCTTACCCGAGTAAAATGAGAAAAGATAGACTTGAAGCCGAGCAATCTAAATTCTTGGATATGTTTAAACAGATAAATGTCAATCTTCCTTTCATTGATGTAATTTCAGGAATGCCTAGATATGCTAAATTCTTGAAAGATCTAATCACAAATAGAAAGAAAATGGAAGAACTCTCGGCTGTTACTATGAATGCTAATTGTTCTGCAGTGCTATTGAATAAAATACCAGAAAAATTATCTGATCCAGGAAGTTTCACGATTCCATGTTTTCTGGGTAGTCTTAGTTCAATAGAAGCATTGGCAGATTTAGGTGCTAGTATAAATTTAATGTCGTATTCACTATACGTTAAACTAGACCTTGGAGAAATGAAACCAACACGAATAAGCATACAACTAGCCGATCGATCAGTAAAATATCCTAGAGGGATAATGGAAAACATGCTAGTTAAAGTTGGTACTTTAGTATTTCCAGTAGATTTTGTTATTCTGGACATGGAAGAAGATTCTCGAGTACCTCTCATATTAGGAAGACCATTCTTAAACACGGCCAAAGCAATAATAGACGTGTTTGGTAAGAAACTGACCTTAAGTATAGAGGACGAGAGTGTTACCTTTTCAGTTGATAGAGCAATGCAACAACCGCAATCTGCAGATGATACATGTTATTATATTCAAACTATAGAATCACATGCAGAATTGTTAGAAGAATTTCCAGAATTACAAGGAACGGGAGAATGTTCTTTAAGAGAAAGTACTGAACCAATTGATGAAACTGAAATGTTAGCTACACTTATGGCTAATGGATATGAACCAACAACTGAAGAAATTCAAATGCTAAAAGAAGAAGACATATATCAATATAAATCATCGATAGAAGAACCACCGACATTAGAGTTAAAGCCACTTCCAAACCATTTGGAATATGCTTATTTACATGGTGAATCTGAATTACCTGTAATAATATCGTCTTCTCTTACTAAAAATGAAAAATCTCAACTCATTTCTGTGTTGAAAGCTCATAAACCAGCTATTGCATGGAAGATTCATGATATTAAAGGAATAAGTCCTTCGTATTGCACACATAAATTCCAATTGCACCCGAAGACCAAGAGAAAACCACATTCACGTGCCCTTATGGTACTTTTGCTTACAAACGCATGCCATTTGGACTTTGCAACGTCCCTGCAACCTTTCAAAGGTGCATGATGGCGATTTTTCATGACATGATAGAAGAATGCATGGAAGTTTTCATGGATGACTTTTCAGTCTTCGGTGATACTTTTGAAACATGTCTAGTTAATCTTGAACGAATGCTTATTAGATGCGAACAATCAAATCTAGTACTTAATTGGGAGAAATGCCATTTCATGGTTAAAGAAGGCATCGTTCTTGGACATAAAATCTCAAAGGAAGGAATTGAAGTGGATAGAGCTAAAGTAGATTTAAATGCTAAACTTCTACATCCCACCAATGTTAGAGGAGTTAGGAGTTTTCTAGGGCATGCCGGTTTTTACCGACGTTTCATAAAAGATTTTTCTAAAATTGCCACTCCTATGAATAAACTCCTAGAAAAGGATGCTCCATTCATCTTTTCAGATGAATGCATCAAATCTTTTAATATTCTTAAAGAAAAACTCACTAATGTGCCGATCATGATAACTCCAAATTGGAATCTACCGTTTGAACTAATGTGCGATGCAAGTGATTTTGCAATGGGGGCCGTTTTAGGACAAAGGATTGAAAAACGATTTCAACCTATTTATTATGCTAGTAAGACGTTACAAGGAGCACACACGAATTACACAACTACTAAAAAGAACTACTTGCTATTGTCTTTGCTTTTGACAAATTTCGATCATATCTCGTTCTAGCTAAAACGGTGGTCTATACCGACCATTCTGCTCTTAGATACCTATTTTCAAAACAAGATGCCAAACCAAGATTAATCCGTTGGATCTTACTCTTACAAGAGTTCGATATTGAAATCCGAGATAAAAAGGGAGCAGAAAATCTCGCCGCTGATCATCTTTCTCGTCTTGAAAATCCCGAATTAGAAGTTCTAAATGAATCGGCCATACAAGACAACTTTCCTGATGAATATCTATTGAAGATAGATTATAATGAAATTCCATGGTTTGCAGATTATGCAAACTACTTAGTATGTGGATTCCTTGAAAAAGGATTGTCGTACCAAAAACGAAAAAAATTCTTTAGTGATATAAAACACTATTTCTGGGAAGATCCACATTTGTTTAAAAGTTGTCCCGATGGAATAATACGCCGATGTGTATTTGGAGATGAAGCTAGTCAAATCTTAAACCATTGTCACACAGGACCAACAGGAGGGCATTATGGTCCTCAACTTACAGCATGAAAAGTTTACGATGCTGGATTCTATTGGCCTACAATTTTCAAAGACGCACACCTTCTTTGCAAATCCTGTGATGCTTGTCAAAGGGCCGGAAAAATAAGTCAACGTGATGAAATGCCACAAAATGTCATTCAAGTATGTGAAGTATTTGACATTTGGGGTATTGACTTTATGGGTCCATTTCCAAAATCTCATAATAATCTATATATTCTCGTTGCCATTGATTATGTATCTAAATGGGTGAAAGCACAAGCTCTCCCAACTAACGATGCACGAGTTGTAGTCAACTTTTTAAAACGTCTTTTTGCTAGGTTTGGAATACTGAAAGCCTTAATAAGTGATCGCGGTACTCATTTTTGTAATAATCAACTTGAAAAAGTTCTCAAAATATATGGAGTAACTCATAAAATCTCCACTGTTTATCATCCACAAACAAGTGGACAAGTTGAAAATACCAACCGAGCATTAAAACATATTCTAGAGAAAACCGTAGGATCAAATCCGAAGGAATGGTCCATGAAATTGGAGGATGTACTCTGGGCTTTTAGAACAGCCTACAAAACTCCAATTGGTACCACACCTTTTAAACTCGTTTACGGAAAGCATGTCATCTTCCAGTAGAAATTGAACACAAAGCATTTTGGGCTTTGAAGACATGTAATCTTGATTTACATGAAGCCGGACGTCTACGATTAAGTCAACTAAACGAATTAGAAGAATTAAGACATGAAGCATACGAAAATTCGTTAATCTATAAGGAAAGAACAAAGAAATGGCATGATAAAAGAATCAGAAGTTCAAAAGAATTTAAAGAATGAGATAGAGTTCTTCTTTTTAATTCACGATTCAAGCTATTTCCTGGAAAATTGAAATCAAGATGGTCTAGACCATTCATAGTCAAAAGAGTTTTCCCATACGACACAATAGAGTTAATAAATTCAAATGGGATTTAATTTAAAGTTAATGGTCACAGAGTTAAACATTACATACATGGTCCGATGGAAGTTGACAATGAAGTCAATCATAATTTCACCACCCAACAAAACCTTCAAAATGAAAACATAAATATGTTATCAACAACATATGAAAAATAAAAATTGGAAAATAGGGAGAATTCAAATTGGAATGATGAAGAAGAATTCTTATACAAACCTCCCATTCCAAGAAACGAAGAAAAATGTGAACAAGAAGTTCAAATAGAAGTGAAAGAACCAAGAAAAGAACACCCGAAAAAGGTTTACAAACCAACTCGACTTACTAAAGCAGGAGACCCGGGTAAATTTATCATTTCTTGCTTGCTTAATGATGGTGCTGTATATAATGGACTCGCAGATTTAGGAGCAAGTGCAAATATTATGCCTCTTTCCTTATACAAAAGATTAGGTATGGGTAAATTAAAACCAACCAAAATAGGTGTTCAATCATTTGACCTAACCATTAAACACCCGGTTGGAATAGCAAATAATTTACTTATTAACGTGGGAAGTTTGACCTTTGTTGCAAACTTCATAGTGATTAATATGGAGGAAAACCTTGATATTCCTCTAATTTTAGGTCGCCCATTTTTAGCAACCACCGAGGCATTCATTGATGTAAGAGAAGGAAGAATGACACTTAGGGATGGTGATAAATCGATCACCTTTGTGAACCGAAAGTTTAGATCTCCACCAACCAAAACTATTAAACGGATAAAAACAAATAAGTGTGAGGAAGATGAAGAAACACTTAATGATGATCCAATCACAAAAAACCCCGTTGATGATACGAAATTAGATGAACCCGTTTTTAACAGTTCAACGAAGAAACTTTATAAATGGATTCACGATGCTAGGATTAAGGGAAACTTTAAGTTATGTAACCGATTAATATCTAATTTATTGCCAAAAGAAAAGGCGATGATAGTTGAATTTGTGAAAATTATGGAGGAAATCAACAAATGGATTGAAATAAAAGTTAAAGATATACAAGTTGTTGATGATCCAATTGAAAATAACATTAATCACAATTTCAACTAAGTGTGGGGAGGTTCGAATCTTTTTAGGGTAATATGTATTTCTGTTAGAGTTAGATTTTCTGTTTTCGTGTAATTCTCGAGAATGGAATCCGAATGGTCTTTCCCTAGCAGACCCTAAAGAACTAGTCTTCTTCCTCCATTCTGAATTTTTATTTTTATTTAGGTTTTACGAGATGAAGACTTCCTGTGAATTAAACCATGGTCTAATGCTACACGCTTTAATCGCTAAATGAAATAATGACACCCTTCCAAGTGAAATAGTATTATTAATCAGAGGTAAATTGGACGGAGTAAGAAAAGAATCCAGGAATGAAAATAATAAGTTACAGTTTGGTAAAGGAAAATCAAAATCCGCAGCGAAAAGGAGAGCTCGACACCTTGAAAGATGTCACAAATGCGAAAAATGGTCACACGAAGGTAAATGTTCAAATAATCAAACATATTCCAATACCGAGTTTGTTACTTTATGCAGAGATGGGCCGTTCATATGTTTCGAAGAAAAAACATTGAATGCTCGAGGTTACGCCTATGTAGCTATGGAAAACCAATTAGTCCGACTATCTTATGAGTGGGCTAAAGCAGGTCACTAAGAATTCTATTTCACAGGTAAGTATATACAGTTTTTATTTTTATTTTTATTGCTTTTAACCTTTTGATAATAAACGCTAAATCGTTCGCTATAAAGTATTAGATTGGTATTCAATAAAATTAGGTTTTACGACCGAAATTATTGATATCATACAAAAATTTATTACATCACTGCGAAATTTACCGTTTATTCTTAAGGTATAAATATCTTTAATCAATCAACCCAAAATATTTCAAAAATTCGTCAGGAGTAAAACTAGGTAATATAGCCGAAATTACTTTACCGAAAAGAGGGGCGTATATTATTGATAATATTTGATTGATTAAAGTGGGATAAAAGACCAAAAAGATTTTTAATTTTATTTTTACCATGTTTTTAAAATTAATATTTAAATATTAATTTATTATCGTAAACTTTTTAAAATCAATATATTTAAGTTTGTAAATATTTGAAAAATTAATAATTTTAATACAAGTTTGTTGTATAAAAATAAAAATATATTTAAGTTTGGTGTGAATTTTTAATTTTAACAATATGAATTTTTAATTTTATGCATTTTATATTTAAGTTTGGTGTGAATTTAAAAACAAAAATTTACTTTATTTCGTTAAGTTAAAAATATGATTTTTAAAATTCGTCGTGAGTTGAAGACTAGGTCGTTGAACCGAAATTGCTCTACCCAAGGGAGGGACGAGAACTTTTATTATCATTATTTTTAATCTTAGTGAATTAAAGTATGCCAAAAACATTAAAAAACCTAAAAATCTTTACTTTTAAAACCGCGCTTTGAATTGACAAATTTTAAAATTTTGTCGAATGATGGACTAGGACAACGATCCGAAACGCCCTCATCCTAAAAAGAAACAAATTTTTAAAATTTTATTAATTATATGTTTTATAAGTTATAAGGTTTTATAAATAAAAAAAAAGTAAAAAGTCACTGTACCCGGACTCCATGCGATCGCATGGAGTTTGGCCTTTGGTGCCATGCGATCGCATGGGGATAAAATTCAGGCCAGATTGATAAAATCAGCGAGCTGCTCTGCTCTCTCCACAATACACACACATACACAAAAATCTCTCAAATCCTCACCAAATTTCACCATTTTTTCACCGTAATTCTTCAAATTTCTTGCTCTAATCATGCCTAGGTTCGGATTCTTCAACAAAAAGGTAAAAATTACACCCCTAAACTCTAAAATTTCCTAGATTTTGTGACAATTACCAATATTTTACCTAATGCAATTTCGTTAATTTCTAGTGTAATTAGTGTTAAATTGTTAGTATATTATGCATGTATAACCTAGATTGATGCTAATTAACATGATTTGAAGCCAAAAACTTTAAAAATTTTAGAAATCTAGGGTTTGTGTTCTTGAGAAATTTGGGACTTTTTGATATAAACAGGTTATGGCCGATTTTTGTCATGAATTATTGCTAAATTAAGTAGTGTAACATGTTTAGGTAGCTAAATGATCCAAACATTGATCCTAAACATGATTTTTGGAGATTAAAGTAGACTTTTTAAGTCTAAAATTCATGAACTTGATTAATTTGATATAATTGCCATTTGAGACTTGTTTAATTGTTTGTAATGACTATTTTGACATGTTATTTGAGTTAAATGCTTAAGAACTTTGTATACATTTTCATATGTGCTTATTTGAAAAAGTGTAGAATTGTAAATAATGTGAAAATGTGTATAAGTTTAATTTTGATTGAACATGCTATTGTGGTTAATTTAAGTTGTTATTTTGCTAACACTAATGCATATTTGGATGCACAAATTTTGTGTTTAATGTGTTTTGCAGAAAACCGATACTGCTGGTGCTTCATCGTCATCTAGACAACCACAACAAGAACCTGAACCAGAATATGAACCGCAATACGAGCCAGAACCCGAACAAGAACCACAACAGGAACAACAACATCAGACTGATCAACATGTACCTTATTTTGATCTGCTACAGTTTGGTAATGAATTCATAGTAATTCCGATGCATCCGCCTGTAGAATACCCAACGATTCCTGAACATACATTGCATCCTAATCTGAGGTTCGATAGAAGCTGGAGAGATTACCCGGCATATCAAAGTAATAAATTCAAAGTAGTAACGAAAGATGTAGAGGTGCCTGGGTAATTGATTGGAATCCTTTGGAAAGGGTCCAACTAGCTGACCATGTTAGGGAGCATCTGATTCAAAGGTATGACAGTACTTCTTTTACTGATTGGGAACGCTTATTCAACATTCGTAGACCTGTATATAAGGAATGGTGTGTTGAGCTGATGAGTACTATAGCATTAAATGTAGATGTAGATAGATTAGATGATAGAAGTTTTCTTAGATTTATACTTGGCCATAGGATGTACAGGATGTCCATGCTGGACATGGCCAGGGCTTTGCAGATATATACGCCCGCTGAATTACTACTACCCGATTGTATGAATTTGATTTATCGTGGTGAAAGGGTAGATAGGAATTTTGATGCGAACGCCGTCTGGAGGCGTATGTCAGATTATAATGTTTTTGGGCGGGCAGGAACACATACCTACTTACATATTAACAAAGCCGAGCTTCGCATAATTCATAGATTTTTGGCTAACTCGATTACACAGAGAGGTCACAACAAGGAAATATTAACCTTACATGATTTATTTTACCTAAAGTGTAGTCGAGACCCAAGAGGCTTTGTGAATATCCCTTACTGTTTTAGTTTTTATTTATCTAAGATGGTTGAAGGAATACAGGAAGGGGAGATAATTGGAGGAGGTATTGTTGTTACTCTCATTGGAGAGTATTTAGGTGTAGATAAAGACCAAGGGGGTCCACTTTTGGAATGTAGGGAACAGGTTGAGCTTTTAGGATTGAGGGTTTATGCGGGTGCTAAGGTATTAAAGAGTAGACGCAACCAGGCAATACCCTATGAAGGTAGTCATCTACAGGTAGAGAGAGGATTAGACGAGGAAATGGAGGAAGCGGATGACATTAGGGATGTCATTTGGGGGGCTATGACTGATGTCTACCAACATATAGATGAGGTAGATATGACAAACGCGGAGAGATTTCGTCGGATGGAGCAGTGGCAAGCCCGGAATGATTACGAGCCAGCTGTCACCTCAGGATCACTACGTTCCAACCCGACCCGCTTACTATCCTCAACACCAGCCCGAGATGAGACCACCTTATACTCTCTACGAACCTAACCAGGCATACCAGTACACCTATCACTAACCATGGAACCCGGATGATGACATGAACTGGAACCCCTATCCAAATTGATTTAGTTCCGGTTGGTAATTTATATGATTTTTAATTTTTATTATTTCTATTTATTTATGTTTAAACACATTATATTATGATATTTTTATTGTAATGTTTAATATTTTTATTTGTTGTACTAATATTTCATATTTGATTTGAAAGTGGGATTTTAAGTCCCATTTCAAATTACCATGCTTGTTTATATTTGTATGTATGTATATTATCAATTGTACACAACAGGGTAAAACAATGCATTCTCAAAGACTGGCATTAAGTTCAGCAAAAGCTAGTACTTTTGATGACAAAACGAAAAACAAATGTGATGTAACAACAAAGACGGGATGAACAAATGATGTGCACCATTTATCATTCAGCAAACAAACGCCAATATGTTTGGAAACTTTGGTAAAATTTAATTATTTTTCTACTCTAATAACCTTCAATAATTTAAATTGTTACTGATTTCTTGCAAATGAGGGCATTGCAAGATCTTAAGTGTGGGAAGGGGTTAAATTCTTTCGGATTTTTAAAATTTTTACCTTATACACTTGATTACCATTAAAAATACTAGTAAAGCAGTAGTTGTATTAGAATCTAGTGCTCTCTAATAATAAAGAACAGCCCTAGTCTTATATACTGACTACCCAATTCTAGTAAAATTTTCAAAATTTTCAATTAAATGAATTAAAAATCATGTTTATACATATTTATGAACGATAAAACTAGGTGTTAACACCGAAATTATTGTTACCTCGGAAAGGACATAAATTGAGAAACAAACCAAAATGTTAGAATTCATTTAAAATGGAATAGAGGACAATAAAAAGGAAAATAAAAGCCAAGTGTGGGAAAAATTTATCAAGTTATTTTGAACATATATCACATATTTTTTGTAACAAATAATTGAAAATACTTTTGCTTTGGACTAAACTAATCAGTTTTACCCGATTTACTGTAATTTATTTGAAAGAAAGATAGATCTACACGATGAATCAATTCCATCATTGAAAGGAAGTAAAGTCTTCCGAAAAAGAAACGCGCTTCTTGATTTAGGTCATGAAGTTGTCGTCCAGACCAGCTGTAGGTTGACGAAAAATCTAGAAAAGTCATCTCTAAAATCAGCAGGAAATCCACGGACCTCAGCATCAAACAGGGTCGCCAAGTGGTCAGACTTATCCTAACCATGATAGGATCTGTCTCGTAAAATGGGGAGGACGCCGTGCAAATTAGCTAGATAAGACTAATGAATCAGACCCCCAGAAAGGATAATCTCCTTAAAAGATCAAAAATCAGCTTTTAAGCCTGATATTACTCAATCCTAGAGATTGATCTTAAATATTGAGAATTACAAACTCATGGAATTCGATGATATCTAAACTCGAGCTTGAACGAGAAAATATTTTAATCAAAATTATAAACCGATTTGTTTTCTAAAAACCCATTTTCAATGCATTCATTACAATTGAACGTAAAATCCTAGGAATTCACCTAGAATTCATTAGGTCACCTGAACCAAATCGGGTGTCAATCGTAAGAACGGTGGTTGCATAGCATGGTCAAAGACAGGACCTTGTGCCAGACCGGAAAATTATAAGGGTGAGCTTTACTATTGCTCCTACCAAGGATAGTAATTGCATCCGACACGTTATAGACCATAATTAAAAGCATGTCAGGGGACATTGCCTTAACAGTTGCTTGTTCAACGCTTTCCTTTACAACCGGACGGTAGTTTACCAAAAGGTAATATACGAAGCAAGTATTCTGGACGTGTTGCTTTCCCAATACAAGGTTAGCAAGTGGGTGACACAAAACCATAAGTTTTGAGCTAAAATTTTCAAATCTGAAACCCACCAAACCCACAAAAATAATTTGCAAACACCGGTGAAGGGTTATTCCGGGAAACTTATCTAGGGTAAAAACTAGATTGTATTTTCAAAAGATCAAATGTTTTCATAAAGATCCAATTTTCTTAATGGATCTAACTTTTCATAGTCATGTGGGACTGTAAACCACATCGATACTACCTTTGTTTATACTGCCGTATAGAAATCACTGATGTACAAAGTGTGAAGAATAAAGAAGTGATTCTAGTATTTTTATTTCAAGACTATATTGCTTGAGTACAAGCAACGCTCAAGTGTGGGAATATTTGATAATGCTAAAAATGAACATATATTTCATAGCATTATCCCTCAAGAAAGACAAGCTTTTAGTTGCAATTGTTCTATTTACAAGTGATATTCGTTTAAATAATAAAGGTGAAGACAAAAGACAGATTCGACGAATTGAAGACGCAAACGACCAAAAAGCTCAAAAGTACAAAGTACAATCAAAATGGTTCAAATTATTGATGAGAAACGTCTCAAAATTACAAGAGTACAAGACGCGAAACGCAAAATACAAGATATTAAATTGTACGCAAGGACGTTCAAAAATCCGGAACCGAGACATGAACCAACTATCAACGCGCGACTCAACGGAGCAAAAATTACAAGTCAACAGAGTACAAGAATATAATATAATATATATAATTATATTTAATTATATATATTATATTATATAATAAATAAATAAGCAGCCCACGTTTTTAAAGACTTTTGAGCTCTCCCAGCTGGCCATGAGATCGCATGGCCAGGAAGAACAAAAACCATGCGATCGCATGGCCCTGAAATCCAGGCGAAACCCTATAAATTTCGCAGTTTTGGTTGATCTTTGACCATATATCCATCTCTCTATCTAAAAACGTATATATATATATATATATATATATATATATATATATATATATATATATATATATATATATATATATATATATATATATATATATATATATATATATATATATATATATATATATATATATATATATATATATATATATATATATATCTTAATTTTAATTTTAATTTTAAATTCTAATAATAAGGGTATGTTAGCGAATGTTGTAAGGGTGTAAGTCGAAATTCTGTCCGTGTAACGCTACGCTATTTTTAATCACTGTAAGTTATGGTTAATGTTATTTTTAAATTAATGTCTCGTAGCTAAGTTATTATTATGCTTATTTAAAACGAAGTAATCATGATGTTGGGCTAAAATATTTAAATTTGGGTAATTGGGGTTTGGACAAAAGAACGACACTTGTGGAAATTAGACTGTGATGCCCCGTACAAAACCATCGTGTACGAATCATCAACAATAGGATCATTACAAGGTTAAGTACTATATGCGTTTTCAAAAGAGTTTACATTCATTAATAAAGTGATGTCTAAACCAACATCGAATGTTTTACAATCCAAAAGCATGCTTCACTAAGTAGAAGCAAATAATAAGTGTACGTGACCACAACAGTCGTTACAAGTCATAGTTCAAAAGTACTAATGTTTGAATGCAAAATAAAGTAGTTCATGCGATAACAACTCTAAGCAGCGGGTGTCTACAGCACGACTAGTACACAGCGGAAGCTAACCTCAAGCACCTGAGAAAAACATGCTTAAAAACGTCAACACAAAGGTTGGTGAGCTATAGTTTAAGTATAACAGTATGTAAGGTAGGCCACGAGATTTCAGTGCTACAACGAGCGTTTCAAAACAGTATGATAAAGTATATGTTAACCGTGGGCACTTGGTAACTAACTTAACGTTTATACCCCCTGAAAGTACACTTGGCAAGTGCGTATGTCTACGAAGTATTAAACACTCGTTAAATGCTAGCGCTACTAGCCCGAGTGGGGATGTCAAACCCTATGGATCCATATCTAAGATTCATGTTCATGGTTCAAAAACCAATGATTAAACGTTACCGAGCTAAAGGGAACGTTTATGCCGTTGTATAACCCACACATATATAAAGTTTAAGTACTCGTGCCTAGTATGTAAAACATAAAATCCGCATGTATTCTCAGTTTCCAAAATAAGTTAAAGTAAAAAGGGAATGCTATAACTCACAATGATAATGTAGTCGTAAAGTCGAGTCGGGAAAAGTGTGCAAGTAATCGGTCCGAAGGTCCTCAACCTAAGGCAAATAGTACTAAGTTAGTAAATTGTCTTAATAGGTTTAAAAGTATGTAAATAAGGTCTTAAAGGTCATCATCATTCATCATTTAACAAAAGGTGTAAAGTAAGTTTCGTTTATGAAAGTAGTTTAAAACAAAGACTGGCTTCAGTCAGTCACCACGGCCTCTACCCTTACTGAATTAAGGTGAGACCAGTGGCCATGGTTCCGTATATGAGTCCTTTAAATGTGGTAAAGTTTACAGAAGCAAACTCGTCTTTGTTTGACCGTGGCAACGGTCTAAGTGCGAGTAGGTCAGAAATTTCTTCACAACGTTAAAAGGACATAGTGACGATCGGAGGGCCATAAATCCTAAACCGTAACTCGGATTAAGACGAGTCCTATATGAAAAGTTATCTACTCGAAAAGATCTATTTGAAAATCATAATCACAACAGCCCAGGTCTACTGGTCTGTTAGATAAACCAGAAAACAATAGGTCAGAGACAGAAAGCAGTAAAATAATGGGTTCCGGTGGGTTTGGTGTTTGATGTTCATCATGGTTCTCATCCTTGATGCCTATAGCTTCAAGTGTACAACTCATTGATGTGTTTACATCATCTTTACCAAGTTTTGACCATCATAACCCTAGTGTAAGTCTAAGACATGAAGCACAACTCACTTAAGAGTTGTATGAAGTTTGATGAACCAAAGTTACATCAAAGTCTTAGATCTAACACATACATGAACTTTAAAGCTAATAACAAGTTACAAACTTGAAAGTAAACTAACTAATCAAGATCTTAAGGTGTAGAACATGGTTCTTAGTTAGATCTTGAAGATCCAACACTCAAAAGTCTAGATCAAGCATAAGTATAAAAAGTTATATTTAAAGAAAACTTATTTGTGTGTTCTTGAACTTTCAAAGTTAACTTTTAGTTCAAGATTAATGAGATCAAGACTAACTTGTAGTTCTTGACCATTTAAACTAATTACATGAAATTAAAGTGAAAGAATGAAGAAGTAAACTAAGTAAAATAAGTAATTTGTTCATGGTTGTTCATACTTTAAAGATTCAAACCAAAGTTTGATCTTTAGAAAGTAAACTTTAAAGTTTACTTCATGAACTTCAAGTATGAGTTACAACACATGAACTTTAAATCTTTTGACATAATGTATGTAGAACATAACTAGAAAGTTAGTTCTTGTATGTTCTTGGAAATACAAGATTAATATGAAGAATCAAACTAGAAAGTTTATTCTTGTAACATGAAAGTAAGTAACAACAATTAACAAGACAAGTAGTTAAACAAAATCAAGAACAAGTAACAATCAACAAATGATGATGATGGATGATTTAGGATTCGGTTTTGTTAAAGAAAAAGAGAAGAAAAGAAGTCCAAGTTGCTTACAAGTTTAGAGAGAATATGTGAGAAATGTTTGAGAGAAAAAATGCAAGTAATTGTGTGTGTGTGTGTGTGTGTGTTTTAGAGAGTAAACAAGGAATGAAGTAATGCAAAAATGAAAACAAAACACTCCTTGTAGCCATCCCAAACCCACGGTCAGCTGCACACAAGGGAGGGGAGGTTTAGTTCAATGGTTCCTTGAATGTTAAAGCTTAAAAGTGTGGATAAATGAGGTGCATGCATGGGGATAACAAGTAATTAGATTCCAAATGAACCAAACTAACTAGTTACATCTAAAATGATACTTACATGTAGTAACAATGGGCTAGTTAATCCATTTAGGTGTAGGGTGGGTTTATAAGCCCATATTCAAGAGTCCATTACACTAATCAAAGCCCAAGTTAAATAATTAACAAATAAAGTCCAACAAAAACCCAAGTAATTAACCAACAACCTTAGTTAATTAAAATGATTAATAAAACTAATCATGAATGTAAATAATATGTGAAAATATTATTCGTGTAAGTTTCGTGTGTCACAAAGACGTTTCGGGCAATTAAAGTCAAGTTCGGGCAATCATGGCAACATGTAAATGTAATAACATACATTCGTTTTATCAAACGTATTAATAATAATAATTATTAATAAATAAACGTTGAAAAATCCAGGGTCGTTACATTACCCACCTGTTAAAGAAAATTTCGTCCTGAAATTTAAGCTGAGGTAGATGGAGGAGTCGGGAAAAGGTGAGGATACTTCCGCATCATTTGATCCTCTCGCTCTCAAGTAAACTCAGGTCCTCGTTTGGCATTCCATTGTACTCGGACGATCGGAATTTTGTTGGGCTTCAAAGTTTTGATCTCACGATCCATAATTTCAACAGGTTCTTCCACAAAGTGAAGTTTGTCGTCAATCGTAAGTTCTTCAAGTGGTATGATAAGTTCAGGTGCAGCAAGACACTTCTTCAAGTTTGACAAATGGAAGGTAGGATGAACTGAGCTCAACTGTGCTGGTAGATCCAAACGGTAAGCAACGGGTCCAACACGTTCTAAGATTTCAAAAGGACCAATGTATCGTGGGTTTAACTTTCCACGTTTTCCAAAGCGAATCACACCTTTCCAATGTGCAACCTTCAACATTACACGATCACCAATGTTGAATTCAAAGTCTTTACGTTTAAGATCAGCATAACTCTTTTGGCAATCACGGGCAGTCTTCAATCTAGCTTGAATTTGAGCAATCTTCTCCGTTGTTTCATAGACTACCTCGGGTCCGGTGATTTGCTTTTCGCCTACTTCAGCCCAACAAATAGGGGATCGGCACTTACGGCCATACAACACTTCAAAAGGTGCAACATTAATGCTCGAGTGATAACTGTTGTTGTACGAGAATTCGGCTAACGACAAATGCCTTTCCCAGGCCTTTCCGAAATCAATGACACATGCACGTAACATGTCCTCCAAGGTCTGAATCGTTCGTTCACTTTGCCCGTCAGTCTGAGGATGATAAGCAGTACTCATGTCAAGACGAGTTCCCATGGCTTCTTGCAAAGAACGCCAAAATCTGGAAGCAAAACGGGGATCGCGATCGGAGATGATCGATAACGGTACACCATGACGAGATACAACCTCTTTGATGTATAATTGAGCAAGTCTCTCCATTGTATCCGTTTCCTTCATCGCTATAAAGTGTGCAGATTTGGTAAGGCGGTCAACAATAACCCAAATGGTATCGTATCCGCCCACCATCTTTGGTAGCTTGGTGATGAAATCCATTGTTATCCGTTCCCACTTCCATTGTGGGATTTCTGGTTGTTGAAGTAACCCAGAAGGTCTCTGATGCTCGGCTTTAACCTTCGAGCAAGTCAAACACTTACCAACATAAGTCACAACGTCCTTTTTAAGATTTGGCCACCAATACTGTTCTTTAAGGTCGTGGTACATTTTGCCCGCTCCAGGATGAATCGAATACCTTGAATTGTGTGCTTCATCAAGTATGAGGTTCTGTAGATCTCCATAAAAAGGTACCCAAATTCTTCCGGCATAACATCGGAGTCCAGACTCCCTAACCTCGAATCGAGAGACAAGTATGTTCAAATGTTCATGAGATATATTCTCCTCTTTGAGAGCCTCATCTTAGGCTACTCTGATCTGGCTGTTGAGGTTCGAATGGATGGTGATGTTCAGAGCCCTAACACGAAGAGGTGTCGTCCTCTCCTTTTGGCTTAAAGCGTCAGCTACAACATTGGCCTTGCCAGGATGATAACGGAGTTCACAATCGTAGTCGTTGAGCATCTCGATCCATCGACGCTGTCTCATATTCAGTTGCTTCTGATCGAAGATGTGCTGAAGACTCTTCTGATCGGTGAAGATAGTGCTCTTAGTTCCATACAAATAATGTCTCCAAAATTTGAGTGCAAAGACAACGGCTCCAAGTTCAAGATCATGCGTAGTGTAGTTCCGCTAGTGAATCTTCAATTGGCGGGAGGCATAGGCAATAACTTTTAATCGTTGCATCAGTACACAACCAAAACCACTCTTCGATGCATCACAATAAACAACAAAGTCGTCACTGCCCTCAGGAAGTGATAGGATAGGTGCGGAGGTTAACTTATTCTTCAAAGTTTGAAATGCTGATTCGTATGCGGATTCCCAAATGAACTTCTTGCCCTTGTGAGTCAGCGCGTTCAAAGGACGCGCAATCAGAGAAAATCCTTCGATGAATCTTCGGTAGTAACCGGCGAGACTAGGAATTGGCGAATATGCGTTCGAGTAGTGGGGGTCTCCCACTTGCTGATGGCTTCAATCTTGGCAGGATCAACTTTGATACCCTGGTTGCTCACAACATGACCCAGAAACTGAACTTCCTTCAACCAAAATTCACACTTGGAGAATTTGGTGTAAAGTTGCTCTTGTCTCAAGAGTTCAAGTACTAGTCAGAGGTGTTGCTCATGCTCTTCTTCGCTCTTAGAGTAGATGAGAATATCATCTATGAAGACGATAACAAACTTATCCAAGTACGGCTTGCAGACACAATTCATGAGGTCCATGAACATGGCAGGTGCATTTGTCAAACCGAATGGCATCACGAGAAACTCATAATGACCATAACGGGTCCTGAATGCAGTTTTCATCATGTCACTTTCCTTCACCCTCAGCTGGTGATATCCGGATCGCAAATCGATCTTTGAGTAAACGCTCGATCCTTGTAGTTGATCAAAAAGATCGTCAATTCGTGGAAGAGGATACCGATTCTTGATAGTCAATTTGTTGAGTTCACGATAGTCGATACACATACGGAAGGATCCATCCTTCTTCTTCACAAATAGAACAGGTGCGCCCCAAGGCGAAAAACTTGGTTGGATAAACCCTCGATCTAACAGCTCTTGTAGTTGACTCTGTAATTCTTGCATCTCGGAAGGTGCGAGTCTATAAGGTGCACGAGCTACAGGTGCAGCTCCTGGCACTAAAACAATCTGAAACTCTACTGCTCTCTGCGGCGGCAATCCAGGCAATTCCTCTGGGAAGACATCAGAAAATTTGTTCACAATTCGAACGTCGTTCACGCTCTTCACCTCAGTTTCTACCGCTTTCACATGTGCTAGGACAGCAAAATGTCCCTTCTTCATAATCTTTTGTGCTTTCACGCAACTAATGAGGTTCAACTTCGAGGTACATCTCTCTCCATAGATAACCAGTGGTTCGCCATCTCCTTGTGGTATGCGAAGTGCTTTATCTCCACAAATAATATCGGCCCGTATCTTACTCAACCAATCCATACCAACAATCACGTCAAAGCTTCCCAGTTTGATAGGTATCAAATCAATTTCGAAATCTGCACCAGCTATGTTGATAATAGCTCCACGACTAATATGGTCAACTTTCTCAAGTTTACCGTTGGCGACCTCGACAAGCATACTCTCTTTTAACGGGACTAATGACCAATTAATCTTATCGCAAAAATGTCTACATACATAACTTCTATCCGCACCAGTATCAAACAAGACAGAAGCTAAAAGGTTGTTGATTTTGAATATACCTGTCACCAAGTCGGGGTTTTCGCGTGCGTCCCTTGCATTAACGTTGAAAGCTCTAGAGCGGGGTGGTCCGCCATCTTTTCGCTTGTTTGGGCACGCATTTCTGAAATGGCCCGTCTGCCCGCATTCGTAGCACTTCTTCGGCCCTGTGGGGTTCGGCTTCCCATTCAAAGTGGTGACCTTGCAGTCTTTCCCGATATGCCCAGACCGTTGGCACTTCTCGCAGACAACATTGCAATACCCAGTGTAGTGTTTGTAACACCTCTTACATTGTGGTAAGGTTCCCTTGTAGTTCGGGTTGGAGTTGGTGTTGTTGTTGGGGTTGGGGTTTCCACAGTTGTTGTGCCTCTTGGCGGGGGTTTGATCGTAGTTTCTCCCCCTGTTGTTGTTATTGTTGTGGTTGTTGTGGTTGTTGTCCCATTTCCTCTTTTCGCTACTACCAGCCTCAAACTTAGCCTTCTCTGGCTCATCAATAAGAATCTGATTCATGAGGGTATGCACCATGCGCATTGCTTCGGGAACATTCGGTGGTTTGGACGATGTGACGTTTCCTTTGATAGACTTAGGGAGTACCCAGAAGTATCTCTCCATACGCTTGAATTCCGGGGTGACCATTGTCGGACACATAAGAGCTAGTTCCAAAAATCTCCTGTTGTAACCATCAAGGTCATTTCCAACGGCCTTTGGCTGCATGAATTCCATCTCCATCTTTTGTATTTCGGTTCTCGGACAATACTCATCAATCATTGCCGCTTTGAATTCCTCCCATGGCGTAGCATACGCCTCATCAATGTCTTTCGCTTGAGCTAACGTGTTACACCACGTTAGCGCGCCGTCAGATAGCGTGCACGAAGCAAACTTGGTCTTGTTGTCCTCCGAATAGTTGCTAACTCGGAATACTGATTCAAGTTTCTCGAACCATCTGGTGAGACCAACCGGTCCCTCGGTTCCACTGAAGTTATGTGGTTTGCAGCTCTGGAATTCCTTGTAAGTACACCCATTTCAAACAGGTGGGATAACCGGTGGTGGTGGCAGTGGAGCTTGGAGGTTTCTTTCTGCTAGGGCTTCGGCTACACGTTCTTGGATCATCTCTTCAATTTGAGCAGCAGTAGGTGTGGATCGACTGTTAGCCATGATGCTCTAAACAAAAATTTTGACTCAAGTCAAAATCCAGTATGCAAATAGTAATGATACAGTATAAAACAACCAACATGGAATCAACACAACACATGTTATTAAATAACGCATCTAGGTACAAATACCACAGAATCATCGTACAGTAATGTAAATAGAACATCGTGCAAAGATTAAATAATGCAAAGTTCCATTAATAATAATAATAAGTTTCATACATCCGAATAAGTCCGTACATTACATGAGTAATACAAAAAACTACAACTAGATTACATCACGAAATCTAATAAAAAGTCCTACGGTGAAGGTGGGTGTAGGATGTCCAAAACCTGAGCCAACTGCTCCTTGAGCTCAGTAACCCGACCTCGGAGGATTCCCACCTCCCTTGTCAATTCCTCGACTGTGGGAGATGGTGGGGCAGATGGTGCTGGTGGTGCAGGTGGTGCGGGTGGAGTGGATGGTGCAGACCGCACGAAGCGGGGTGCAGATGTCCCAGCTCCAGAAATAGTCAGCACGTAACGAGGTGCCTTACGTATGAGTGGGTCGGCAGAGTACGGCACAAGCCGCTTACGGGCAGTAACCCTCCGACGCCGACCAAAAGAGTCAGTGAAAGCACGACCTCCATTCACCCCTGGAATGACGGTGCCATCAGGACGGTACCGCTTCTTCGGCGGGGTGGAGGGTGCCTGAATAGGTATATCAGCAGGGTCCTCATCATCACTGGAGTCTGATGAAGAATCATCTGATGAAGAATCGGCGGATGATGAGTCATCCGAATCATGTGGTGGTGGCACGGGTGGCTGAACTGGCAGTCCGAAGGCGGCCAACATCTCTCTGTGTCTGCCTGGCGGAATCGGCACTACACGTCCATCTGGAGTGCGTCATGCGCATATGGTTACGGAATGGCCCTTCCCCGAACTCCGCGGGGATCACAACACCACCGATACGGGGCTGTGACTCCGAGGGTCCGGGAGCAGACAGAGCTGGAATCTCCGTAGGGCCCACGTGTCCATCAGAAGTAGCCACTGGTGCAGGCGGCTGGCTGCTAGTCCCGGAAGATGAAGCGTCGGGGTCACTCGTGCGTATCGAGATTGGTGGATCGGCAACGGTGGTAGGTGGAGTAGATGAAGAGTCTAAACTGCCTAAAACGCTAGCAGGTGGTACATCCGACATCTGAACAAGGAAAAATAAATTTTCCATGTCAGTAAGTCATAAAGCAAGCACGTATTAGGCCAACAGTTTAAATAGTATATAACAATAAGTAGCATGGCAATAATAATGAATCGTACAGATGTAGCATGCAATCGAAAGCAAGTAATATCACGCAGTAGTGAAATCATGTAATAGCATACGGCATATAGCAGCAAAAGCAAGTAGCAGCATGCAATAAGTTCAGCGGAAACAAGTAAACTAGCAAGTTGTAGATTAGTCCTATTAGTGAATCCTAATCGGGTCGGTCTTAGACTCACTAATGCAACCTAATTCCCTACAACCAATGCTCTGATACCAAATGTAATGCCCCGTACAAAACCATCGTGTACGAATCATCAACAACAGGATCATTACAAGGTTAAGTACTATATGCGTTTTCAAAAGAGTTTGCATTCATTAATAAAGTGATGTCTAAACCAACATTGAATGTTTTATAATACAAAAGCATGCTTCACTAAGTAGAAGCAAATAATAAGTGTACGTGGCCACAACTGTCGTTACAAGTCATAGTTCAAAAGTACTAATGTTTGAATGCAAAATAAAGTAGTTCATGCGATAACAACTCTAAGCAGCGGGTGTCTACAGCACGACTAGTACACAGCGGAAGCTAACCTCAAGCACCTGAGAAAAACAAGCTTAAAAATGTCAACACAAAGGTTGGTGAGCTATAGTTTAAGTATAACAGTATGTAAGGTAGGCCACGAGATTTCAGTGCTACAACGAGCGTTTCAAAACAGTATGATAAAGTATATGTTAACCGTGGGCACTTGGTAACTAACTTAACGTTTATACCCCCTGAAAGTACACTTGGCAAGTGCGTATGTCTACGAAGTATTAAACACTCATTAAATGCTACCGTTACTAGCCCGAGTGGGGATGTCAAACCCTATGGATCCATATCTAAGATTCGCGTTCATGGTTCAAAAACCAGTGATTAAACGTTACCGAGCTAAAGGGAACGTTTATGCCGTTGTATAACCCACACATATATAAAGTTTAAGTACTCGTGCCTAGTATGTAAAACATAAAATCCACATGTATTCTTAGTTCCCAAAATAAGTTAAAGTAAAAAGAGAATGCTATAACTCACAATGATAATGTAGTCGTAAAGTCGAGTCGGGAAAAGTGTGCAAGTAATCGGTCCGAAGGTCCTCAACCAAAGGCAAATAGTACTAAGTTAGTAAATCATCTTAATAGGTTTAAAAGTATGTAAATAAGGTCTTAAAGGTCATCATCATTCATCATTTAACAAAAGGTGTAAAGTAAGTTTCCTTTATGAAAGTAGTTTAAAACAAAGACTGACTTCAGTCAGTCACCACGGCCTCTACCCTTACTGAATTAAGGTGAGACCAGTGGCCATGGTTCCGTATATTAGTCCTTTAAATGTGGTAAAATTTACAGAAGCAAACTCGTCTTTGTTTGACCGTGGCAACGGTCTAAGTGCGAGTAGGTCAGAAATTTCTGCACAACGTTAAAAGGACATAGTGACGATCGGAGGGCCATAAATCCTAAACCGTAACTCGGATTAAGACGAGTCCTATATGAAAAGTTATCTACTCGAAAAGATCTATTTGAAAATCATAATCACAACAGCCCAGGTCTACTGGTCTGTTACAGAAACCAGAAAACAGTAGGTCGGAGACAGAAAGCAGTAAAATAATGGGTTCCGGTGGGTTTGGTGTTTGATGTTCATCATGGTTCTCATCCTTGATGCCTATAGCTTCAAGTGTACAACTCATTGATGTGTTTACATCATCTTTACCAAGTTTTGACCATCATAACCCTAGTGTAAGTCTAAGACATGAAGCACAACTCACTTAAGAGTTGTATGAAGTTTGATGAACCAAAGTTACATCAAAGTCTTAGATCTAACACATACATGAACTTTAAAGCTAATAACAAGTTACAAACTTGAAAGTAAACTAACTAATCAAGATCTTAAGGTGTAGAACATGGTTCTTAGTTAGATCTTGAAGATCCAACACTCAAAAGTCTAGATCAAGCATAAGTATACAAAGTTATATTTAAAGAAAACTTATTTGTGTGTTCTTGAACTTTCAAAGTTAACTTTTAGTTCAAGATTAATGAGATCAAGACTAACTTGTAGTTCTTGACCATTTAAACTAATTACATGAAATTAAAGTGAAAGAATGAAGAAGTAAACTAAGTAAAATAAGTAATTTGTTCATGGTTGTTCATACTTTAAAGATTCAAACCAAAGTTTGATCTTTAGAAAGTAAACTTTAAAGTTTACTTCATGAACTTCAAGTATGAGTTACAACACATGAACTTTAAATCTTTTGATATAATGTATGTAGAACATAACTAGAAAGTTAGTTCTTGTATGTTCTTGGAAATACAAGATTAATATGAAGAATCAAAATAGAAAGTTTATTCTTGTAACATGAAAGTAAGTAACAACAATTAACAAGAGAAGTAGTTAAACAAAATCAAGAACAAGTAACAATCAACAAATGATGATGATGGATGATTTAGGATTCGGTTTTGTTAAAGAAAAAGAGAAGAAAAGAAGTCCAAGTTGCTTACAAGTTTAGAGAGAATATGTGAGAAATGTTTGAGAGAAAAAATGCAAGTAATTGTGTGTGTGTTTTTTAGAGAGTAAACAAGGAATGAAGTAATGCAAAAATGAAAACAAAACACTCCTTGTAGCCATCCCAAACCCACGGTCAGCTGCACACAAGGGAGGGGAGGTTTAGTTCAATGGTTCCTTGAATGTTAAAGCTTAAAAGTGTGGATAAATGAGGTGCATGCATGGGGATAACAAGTAATTAGATTCCAAATGAACCAAACTAACTAGTTACATCTAAAATGATACTTACATGTAGTAACAATGGGCTAGTTAATCCATTTAGGTGTAGGGTGGGTTTATAAGCCCATATTCAAGAGTCCATTACACTAATCAAAGCCCAAGTTCAATAATTAACAAATAAAGTCTAACCAAAACCCAAGTAATTAACCAACAACCTTAGTTAATTAAAATGATTAATAAAACTAATCATGAATGTAAATAATATGTGAAAATATTATTCGTGTAAGTTTCGTGTGTCACAAAGATGTTTCAGACAATTAAAGTCAAGTTCGGGCAATCATGGCAACATGTAAATGTAATAACATACATTCGTTTTATCACACGTATTAATAATAATTATTATTAATAAATAAACGTTGGAAAATCCAGGGTCGTTACATAGACTATGGGCTATTAATGGGCTTTATATTAACTAAACGATACCTCGTTATTTTAATATATAGACTTATAATTTGACGTATTTATATATAACTGATGTTATGCGAGGTGTATATGAAATAGCTTTATTTTTACAACTAAATACTATTAAATACGATACAATTTTACACAAGATATTTATTTATTTATAGAATGGATATACTTAAACCTTGCTACAACACTTATAGGCAGTGTACCTAATCGTACAGTAGTGTAGTTTTTAGTAAGTCCGGTTCGTTCCACAGGGAAAATCTTTAAACAAAGCTTAACGCTATATTAGTTTTAATTTATAAAAATACAAATATATAAATAAGTAATATTATTATTATAAAGGGGGGTTTTTACCGTTTATGACCAGTTTGTCGATTTTTAAAACTTTAGTCGCAGTTAAAACCTAATGTAAAATATTAAAAATAAATACAAGAATTAATTTAAAGCGTAAAGTAAATAACGATAATGAAATTGCGATAAATAAAAGTGCGATAAAATAAAATTGAGATAATTAAAAAGTACGATAATTAAAAGTGCAATTAAATAAAAATAAATAAAAGTGCGATAATTAGAAGTGCAATTAAATATAAAATAAAGGAAATTAAATATGAAATAAAAGAATTATGCTTATTTAAACTTCCGTAATCATGATGTTTGACGTGTTGATTTTAGTTTTATGCCCATGGGTTAATTGTCCTTTGTCCTGGATTATTTAATATGTCCGTCTGGTTTTTGTCCATAACAGTCCATCAGTCATAAATATAAAGTGCGAGTATCCTCGTCAAATTATCCTTATACCCGAAGTCAAATATTTCAATTAATTGGGGACTTAAACTGTAACAAGGTTTTAGTACTTTGTTTAATAATTACACCAGGATATCGACTGTATTTAACCCAAGGTTTTAATACTTTGTTATCAATTATGCCAAGTGTCCTTGTACATAATTTCACCCCTGTTTTAATTATTTCATAGACTATTAATCCATTCCCGTGTCCGGTTAAATGAACGATTATTCGTACATATAAATACCCCGCCCATCGTGTCCGATCGAGTGTATATGGTTATTTATAGGTACGTCCAATTGTAAATTTTTATATTAAAATTAACAAACTATCATTTAGTTAAACAAATATAAAGCCCATTAATAGCCCATAGTCTAATTTCCACAAGTGTCGTTCTTTTGTCCAAACCCCAATTATGGTACAAAGCCCAATTACCCAAATTTAAATATTTTTAGCCCAACATCATGATTACTTCATTTTAAATAAGCATAATAATAACTTAGCTATGAGACATTAAATTAAAAAGGTTGAACATAACTTACAATGATTAAAAATAGCGTAGCGTTACACGGACAGAATTTCAACTTACACCCTTACAACATTTGCTAACATATCCTTATTATTAGAAATTAAAATTAAAATTAAAATTATAATATAAATATATATATATACTACGTTGATGAATGAAGAAAAAGATGTGTTGAATTCAGAAAAATGCGTTGCCTTTTATAGGCCCACACTGAAATTTGAGGCTCCGCGAGTCGCGGCCCTTGTTGCCTTCAAACTCCGCGAGTCGCGGAGTTTGCTTTTACAGCTTATCCTTTTTTGGATCTTCTTTGCCGACATTTTATTATATAAATATAATATATATATATATAATTTATATAATTAATTATATATTATATTATATTTATATACATAATTAACTTATAATTTTTAGTCCGTTGCGTCGAGCGTTGAGAGTTGACTCTGGTCCCGGTTCCGAATTTTCGAACGTCCTTGCGTACAATTTAATATCTTGTACTTTGCATTTTGAATCTTATACTCTTGTAATTCTGAGACGTTTCTTATCAATAATTGGAACCTCTTTGATTGTATTTTGTACTTTTAAGCTTTTTGGTCGTTTGCGTCTTCAATTCGTCGAATCTATCTTTTGTCTTCACCTTTTATTATTTAACCGAATATCACTTGTAAATAGGACAATTGCAACTAAAAGCTTGTCTTTCTTGAGGAATAATGCTATGAAATATATGTTCGTTTTTAGCATTATCAAATATTCCCACACTTGAGCGTTGCTTGTCCTCAAGCAATATAGTCTTGAAATATACTAGAATCACTTCTTTATTCTTCACACTTTGTACATCAGTGATTTCTATACGGCGGTATAAATAATGGTAGTAACGATGTGGTTTACAGTCCCACATGACTATAAAATTTAGATCCATTAAGGAAATTGGATCTTTATGAAAACATTTTATCTTTTGAAAATTAAATCTAGTTTTTACCCTAGATAAGTTTTCCGGAATAACCCTTCACCGGTGTTTGCAAATTCTTTTTGTGGGTTTGGTGGGTTTCATATTTGAAATTTTTAGCTCAAAACTTGTGGTTTTGTGTCCCACTTGCTAACCTTGTATTGGGAAAGCAACACGTCCAGTATACTTGCTCCGTATATTACCTTTCGATAAACTACCTTCCGGTTGTAAAGGGAAGCGTTGAACAAGCAACTGTTAAGGCAATATCCCCTGACATTCTTTTAATTATGGTCTATAACGTATCGGATGCAATTACTATCCTTGGTAGGAGCAATAGTAAAGCTCATCCTATGATTTTTCGATCTGGCACAAGGTCCTGTCTTTGACCATACTATGCAACCACCGTTCTTACGGTTGACACCCGATTTGGTTCAGGTGACCTAATGAATTCCAGGTGAATTCCTAGGATTTTACGTTCAATGGTAATGAACGCATTGAAAATGGGTTTTTAGAAAACAAATCAGTTTGAAATTTTGATCAAAATGTTTTCTCGTTCAAGCTCGAGTTTAGATATCATTGAATTCCATGAGTTTGTAATTCTCAATCTTTAAGGTCAATCTCTAGGATTGAGTAATATCAGTCTTAAAAGCTGATTTTTGATCTTTAAGGAGATTATCCTTTCTGGGGATCTGATTCATTAGTCTTATCCAGCTAATTTGCATGGCATCCTCCCCATTTTACGAGACAGATCCTCTCATGGTTAGGATAAGTATGACCACTTGGCGACGCTGTTTTATGCTGAGGTCCGTAGATTTCCTGCTGATTTTAGAGATGACTTTTCTAGGTTTTTCGTCAACCTACAGCTGGTCTGGACGACAACTTCATGACCTAAATCAAGAAGCGCGTTTCTTTTTCGGAAGACTTTACTTCCTTTTAATGATGGAATTGATTCATCGTGTAGATCCATCTTTCTTATAGTAAATCGGGTAAAACTTTTTAGTTTAGTCCAAAGCAAAAGTATTTTCAATTATTTGTTACAGAAATATGTGACATATGTTTAAAATTACTTGGTAAATTTTCCCACACTTGGCTTTTATTTTCCTTTTTATTGTCCTCTATTCCATTTTAAATGAATTTTAACATTTTGGTTTGTTTCTCAATTTATGTCCTTTCCGAGGTAACAATAATTTCGGTGTTAACACCTAGTTTTATCGTTCATAAATATGTATAAACATGATTTTTAATTCATTTAATTGAAAATTTTGAAAAATTTTACTAGAATTGGGTAGTCAGTATATAAGACTAGGGCTGTTCTTTATTATCAGAGAGCACTAGATTCTAATACAACTACTGCTTTACGTATTTCTAATGGTAACCAAGTGTATAAAGTAAAAATTTTAAAATCCGAAAGAATTTAACCCCTTCCCACACTTAAGATCTTGCAATGCCCTCATTTGCAAGAAATCAGTAACAATTTAAATTATTGAGGGTGATTAGCGTAGAAAAATGATCAA
This sequence comes from Rutidosis leptorrhynchoides, assembly GCF_046630445.1. NCBI lineage: Eukaryota > Viridiplantae > Streptophyta > Magnoliopsida > Asterales > Asteraceae > Rutidosis > Rutidosis leptorrhynchoides. The sequence goes on from NC_092339.1 coordinate 150,778,900, forward strand.
ATTTTACCAAAGTTTCCAAACATATTGGCGTTTGTTTGCTGAATGATAAATGGTGCATATCATTTGTTCATTCCGTCTTGTTGTTACATCACATTTATTTTTCATCTTGTCGTCAAACTTAGTTGCTTTTGCTGAACTTAATGCCAGTCTTTGAAAATGCGTTGTTTTACCCTGTTGTGTACATAAGATAAACTGCAAACATATATACATATTTTTGAAGTTTGGTATATTACCCCACATTCAAAAATTATTAAAATCTAATAATAAAAGTTAGAAAATTATAAAAACTATTACAATATCAACATAAGTGTTAAATGTAGTAACATTACAAAAATAAAATAAATAAAACTAAATAAACTAGGGTTGATACTGATACCAGTAGGGGTTCCATGCATAACCGTATGTGTTATAAAATGCTTCACTGGGTTATAAGTAGGATACGGTGGTTGGATCTCTATAGACCAGGGAGGAAATACGGGCTTTGGAGTAGGAATATAGTTTCTACCTACATGTTGGCAATGAGCTATGATGTGGTTTTGATGAACTTGCCAATCTTCAAATGCTCGATGTCTAGCATTTTCATATTCTTGTGAAGCTATAAACCTTTGCATTTCTGTCATTTCATTTCCCCCTCCCACATTACCTGGCTATTGATTTCTCTCAACCTGTGGATGTCTTCCATTATATGGTACTGCGGCGTTATTTCGCCTCTTTAAAACCTTAGCACCATGATATACATTTAAACCAATTGTATCGTGGGGTTCTGGTTCTTCGATTAATAATCCCCCCCGACTTATATCCACATCGAGATACTCAGCAATTAATGTAATAAATATACCACCTCCTATTATACTGTGCGGTCTCATCCCCCTAACCATAGCCGATAAATAATAACCCACACAATAAGGTATCTTTACAGCGCTTTGTGGGTCTCAAATACACATGTGGTAAAATAAATCTTGCTCATTTACCTTTTCCTTATTTTTACCTCGCTGTGTAATCGAGTTCGCTAGAAACCTGTGAATTACTCTTAACTCAGCTCTATCTATATCCGTATAAGAGTAATTTCCCCCTTTAAATCGGTGATGGCTAGTCATTTGACTCCATACACCATGCGTATCAAAATTTTCATCAATCTTCTTACCATTTAATATCAACCCTTGACAATCAGCAGATGCTAGCTCCTCAGGCGTATATATACGTAAGGCCTGAGCCATGTCTAGTAGAGACATGTGGCGCATCGAACCTCCTAACAAAAATCTAATAAAAGTTCGATCGGTTAAAGTAGCTACCCGATCATTTATTTCTATACTATACAATAATTCTTCACACCATACTTTATATACAGGTCTACGCATGTTGAATAAACGTACCCAATCGTTAAAAGTAGAATTACCATACCTCTGTGTAAGTAATTCTCTAATTGGCTCGGCCAATTCCACTACCTCTAATGGTTCCCATTCTATTACCCTAGGTACTTCAACAGCTTTAGAATGAAGAGTGTGCAAGCCCCTTTGGTATTTTGGATAATCTATCCAACGTCTGTCTAATCTCAAGTTCGGGTGCAAATCTTCCACATACATATCTGAAAATGTCATAACTGGATGAGGTATATCTTGTTTGTAATAGTTATCAACATCCTGTTGTTCCGCATTCTCAGGAGGAGCAATGCGAGCTTGGGATGAAGATTCACCCATTTCAGTCTGCAAAACACATCAAACACAATTTTTGTGCATCCAAATATGCATTAGTGTCAGCAAAATCATCAATCAAAATAATTACAATGACATGTTCAATTTATATCAAACTTATGCTCATTTTCATATTTTTATCAAATCTACACTTTTTCAAATAAGCATATACGAAAATGTTCGCCAAGTTCATAAGCATTCAACTCAAATAACATGTCAAAATAATCATTATTAGCAATTAAACAAGTTTCAAATGGCATTATCTCTCAAAAATCAAGTTCATGAATTTTAGACTTGAAAAAGTCCACTTTAATTCTCAAAAATCATGTTTAGGCTCAAAGTTTGGATCATTTAACTACCTAAACATGTTACACTACTTAATTTAGCAATAATTCATGACAAAAATCGGCCATAACCTGTTTATATCAAAAAGCCCCAAATTGCTCAAGAACACAAACCCTAGATTACTCAAAATTTGAAGTTTAAGGCTTCTAATCATGTTAAATAGCATCAATCTAGGTTATACAAGCATAATACATAAACAATTTAAGTATAATTACACTAAAAAGCATCAAAATCGAATTGGGTATAAAATTGCTCAAGAACACTAAATTTTCGGATTAAAGGGTGTTTTGGTGTAGAAATTTACCGTTTTCCTTGAGTAATTCCTTGATAGCATCCTTCTCAACATGATTTTGTGAAGGATTTGATGAAAAATGGTGAAAAAAATTCGGATTGGTGTGTGTTTTTGGGTTTATTTTCGCAGTATTTTGGGTGTGGGTGTTGGTAAACTGATCTGTTCTTGCGTTTTATTTTTTTCTGTATTTTACAAACTTCGCGACTTGCGGTGGTATTACCCTACCAAACTCCGCGAGTCGCGGTATCTTTTTTTTTTTATATAAAAAGGTTAACTTATAAAACAATTAATTAATTAATTTTAAAATTTTGTTTCCCTTGTTATTTAGGACGAGGTCGTTTCGGAACGATGTCCTAGTCCGTCCCTCAACAAAATTTTAAAATTTGTCAATTAAAAGCGCCGTTTTAAAAGCAAAGATTTTTGGGTTTTTTTAATGTTTTTGGCATACTTTAATTCAATAAGATTAAAAATAATGATAATAAAAGTTCTCATCCCTCCCTCGGGTAAAGCAATTTCGGTTTAATGAACTAGTCTTCAACTCACGACAAATTTTAAAAATCATATTTTTAACTTAGCAAAATAAAGTAACTTTTTGTTTTTAAATTCACACCAAACTTAAATTTAAAATGCATAAAATTAAAAATTCATATTATTAAAATTAAAAATTCACACCAAACTTATATTATATATATATATTTTTTTTTTACATACAAACTTATATTAAAAATATTAATTTTTCAAATATTTACAATTTTAAATATATTAATTTTAAAAAATGCACAATATTAATTTAATATTTATATATTAATTTTAAAAACATGGTAAAAATAAAATTAAAAATCTTTTTGGCTTTTATCCCACTTTAATCAATCGAATATTATCAAAAATATGCGCCCCTCTTTTCGGTAAAGTAATTTCGGTTCCATGACCTAATTTAACTCATGACGAATTTTTAAAATATTTTGGGTTGATTGATTAAAGATATTTATACCTTAAGAATAAACGTTAAATTTCGCAGTGATGTAATAAATTTTTGAATGATATTAATAATTTCAGTCGCAAGACCTAATTTTATCGAATACCAATTTAAATACTTTATAGCGAACAATTTAGCGTTTATTATCAAAAGGTTAAAACTAAAAATAAAAATAAAAACTGTACAGACTTACCTGTGATATAGTATTCTTAGTGATATGCTCTAGCCCACTCATAAGATAGTCGGACTAATTGATTTTCCATGGCTACATAGGCGTAACCTCGAGCATTCAGTGTTTTTTCTTCTAAACATATGAACGGTCCATCTCTGCATAAAGTAACAAATTTGGTGTTTGAATAGGTTTGCTTATTTGAACATTTACCTTCGTGTGACCATTTTCCGCATTTGTGACATTTTTCAAGGTGTCGTGCTCTTCTTTTCGCTGCGGATTTTGATTTTCCTTTACCAAATTGTAACTTATTATCTTCGCATCTAGATTCTTTTCTTACTCCGTCCAATTTTTCTCTGATTACTGATACCAGTTCACTCGGAAGTGTGTCATTATTAGGTTTAGTGATTAAAGCGTGTAGCATTAGACCATGGTTTAATTCACAGGAAGTCTTCATTTCAAAAAAACCTAAAAAAATAAAAATTCAGAATGGGGAGAAAAGACTAGTTCTTTAGGGTCTGCTAGGGAAAGACCATTCGAGTTCCATTTTCGAGAACTACACGAAAACAGAAAATCTAACTCTAACAGAAATACATATTATCCTTTAAAGACTTGATTCTCCCCACACTTAGTTAGCTATGGTATCGAAATTGTGATTAACTTCGTTGTCAACTTCCATTGGACTATCTATGTAATGTTTAACTCTGTGACCATTAACCTTAAATTCAATTCCATTTGAATTTATTAATTCTACTGTTCTGTATGGGAAAACTCTTTTGACTATGAATAGTCCAGACCATCTTGATTTCAATTTTCTAGGAAATAGCTTGAATCGTGAATTAAAAAGAAGAACTCTATCTCCTTCTTTAAATTCTTTTGAACTTCTGATTCTTTTATCATGCCATTTCTTCGTTCTTTCCTTATAGATTAACAAATTTTCGTATGCTTCTTGTCTTAATTCTTCTAATTCGTTTAGTTGACTTAACCGTAGACGTCCAGCTTCATGTAAATCAAGATTACATGTCTTCAAAGCCCAAAATGCTTTGTATTCAATTTCTACTGGAAGATGACATGCTTTTCCATAAATGAGTTTAAAAGGTGTGGTTCCAATTGGAGTTTTGTAGGCTGTTCTAAAAGCCCAGAGTGCATCCTCCAATTTAATGGACCATTCCTTCGGATTTGATCCTACGGTTTTCTCTAAAATACGTTTTAAAGCTCGGTTGGTATTCTCAACTTGTCCACTTGTTTGTGGATGATATGCGGTGGAGATTTTATGAGTTACTCCATATCTTTTAAGAACTTTCTCAAGTTGATTATTACAGAATGAGTACCCCGATCACTTATTAAAGCTTTCGGTGTTCCAAACCTTGCAAAAAGACGTTTTAAAAAGTTGACTACAACTCGTGCATCGTTAGTTAGAAGAGCTTGTGCTTCCGCCCATTTAGATACATAATCTATGGCTATGAGAATATAGAGATTATTATGAGATTTTGGAAATGGACCCATAAAGTCAATACCCCAAATGTCAAATACTTCACATACTTGAATGACATTTTGTGGCATTTCATCACGTTGACTTATTTTTCCGGCCCTTTGACAAGCATCACTGGATTTGCAAAGAAGGTGTGCGTCTTTGTAAATTGTAGGCCAATAGAATCCAGCATCATAAACTTTTCTTGCTGTTAGTTGAGGCCCATAATGCCCTCCTGTTGGTCCTGTGTGACAATGGTTTAAGATTTTACTAGCTTCATCTTCGAATACACATCGGCGTATTATTTCATCGGGACAACTTTTAAACAAATGTGGATCTTCCCAGAAATAGTGTTTTATATCACTAAAGAATTTCTTTTGTTTTTGGTACGATAATCCTTTTTCAAGGAATCCACAAACTAAGTAGTTTGCATAATCTGCAAACCATGGAATTTCATTATAATCTATCTTCAATAGATATTCATCAGGAAAGTTGTCTTGTATGGCCGATTCATTTAGAACTTCTAATTCAGGATTTTCAAGACGAGAAAGATGATCAGCGGCGAGATTTTCTGCTTCTCTTTTATCTCAGATTTCAATATCGAACTCTTGTAAGAGTAAGATCCAACGGATTAATCTTGGTTTAGCATCTTGTTTCGAAAATAGGTATCTAAGAGCAGAATGGTCGGTATAGACCACCGTTTTAGCTAGAACGAGATATGAACGAAATTTGTCAAAAGTAAAGACAATAGCAAGGAGTTCTTTTTCAGTAGTTGTGTAATTTGTTTGTGCTCCTTGTAACGTCTTACTAACGTAATAAATAGGTTGAAATCGTTTTTCAATCCTTTGTCCTAAAACGGCTCCCATTGCAAAATCACTTGCATCGCACATTAGTTCAAACGGTAGATTCCAATTTGGTGTTATCATGATCGGCGCATTAGTGAGTTTCTCTTTAAGAATATTAAAAGATTTGATACATTCATCTGAAAAGATGAATGGAGCATCCTTTTCTAGGAGTTTATTCATAGGAGTGGCAATTTTAGAAAAATCTTTTATGAAACGTCGGTAAAAACCGGCATGCCCTAGAAAACTCCTAACTCCTCTAACATTGGTGGGATATGGAAGTTTAGCAATTACATCTACTTTAGCTCTATCCACTTCAATTCCTTCCTTTGAAATTTTATGACCAAGAACGATGCCTTCTTTATCCATGAAATGGGATTTCTCCCAATTAAGTACTAGATTTGATTATTCGCATCTAATAAGCATTCGTTCAAGATTAGCTAGACATGTTTCAAAAGTATCACCGAAGACTGAAAAGTCATCCATGAAAACTTCCATGCATTCTTCTATCATGTCGTAAAAAATCGCCATCATGCACCTTTGAAAGGTTGCAGGGGCGTTGCAAAGTCCAAATGGCATGCGTTTGTAAGCAAAAGTACCATAAGGGCACGTGAATGTGGTTTTCTCTTGGTCTTCGGGTGCAATTGGAATTTGAAAGTATCCGGAAAAACCATCTAGAAAACAATAGTAACTTTTTCCGGCTAACCTTTCCAACATTTGATCAATGAAAGGTAAGGGAAAGTGATCTTTTCTGTTGGCGTCATTTAATTTTCTATAATCAATACACACACGCCATCATGTTACAGTCCTAGTAGGAATAAGCTCATTTTTCTCATTTGTGATGACAATCATGCCACCCTTCTTAGGCACGCATTGAACTGGGCTTACCCATGGACTATCAGAAATTGGATAAATTAAACCTGCATCAAGCAGTTTAATAATTTCTTTTTTAACTACATCTTGCATATTAGGATTTAGTCTTCATTGGCGTTGCACATACGTTTTATGACCTTCTTCCATAAGGATTTTATGTGTGTAATACGAAGGACTTATTCCTTTAATATCATGAATCTTCCATGCAATAGCTGGTTTATGAGCTTTTAACACAGAAATGAGTTGTGATTTCTCATTTTCAGTAAGAGAAGGCGATATTATTACAGGTAATTCAGATTCACCATGTAAATAAGCGTATTCCAAATGGTTTGGAAGTGGCTTTAACTCTAATGTTGGTGGTTCTTCTATCGATGATTTATATCGATATCTGTCTTCTTCTTTTAGCATTTGAATTTCTTCTGTTGTTGGTTCATATCCATTAGCCATTAGTGTAGCTAATATTTCAGTTTCATCAATTGGTTCAGTTCCTTCTCCTAAAGAACATTCTCCTGTTCCTTGTAATTCTGGAAATTCTTCTAACAATTTTGCATGTGATTCTATAGTTTGAATATAATAACATGTATCATCTGCAGATTGCGGTTGTTGCATTGCTCTATCAACTGAAAAGGTAACACTCTCGTCCTCTATACTTAGGGTCATTTTCTTACCAAACACGTCTATCATTGCTTTAGCCGTGTTTAAGAATGGTCTTCCTAATATGAGAGAAACTTGAGAATCTTCTTCCATGTCCAGAACAACAAAATCTACTGGAAATACTAAAGTACCAACTTTAACTAGCATGTTCTCCATTATCCCTCTAGGATATTTTACTGATCGATCGGCTAGTTATATGCTTATTCGTGTTGGTTTCAATTCTCCAAGGTCTAGTTTAGTGTATAGTGAATACGGCATTAAATTTATACTAGCACCTAAGTCTGCTAATGCTTCTATTGAACTAAGACTACCCAGAAAACATGGAATTGTGAAACTTCCTGGATCAGATAATTTTTCTGGTATCTTATTCAACAGCACTGATGAACAATTAGCATTCATAGTAACGGCCGAGAGTTCTTCCATTTTCTTTCTATTTGTGATTAAATCTTTCAGAAATTTAGCATATCTAGGCATTCCTGAAATTACATCAATGAAAGGAAGATTTACATTTATCTGTTTAAACATATCCAAGAATTTGGATTGCTCGGCTTCAAGTTTCTCTTTCTTCATTTTACTCGGGTAAGGAAGTGGTGGTTGGTATGGTTTAACATAAGGTTTAGCTTTAACTGTGTTATCTTCATTAACCTTTTCAACTACCGGTTCTGTTTCCTTATCTTGCTCAGGTTGTGGTTCTTGTGGAGTAGGAATAGCTTCATCAGAAATTACAGGTATGTCAGGTGGTTTAAGTGTTGTACCACTTCTTGTGGTAATGGCTTTAGCTGTTTCATTCCGGGGGTTAGCATTTGTATCACTAGGTAAACTTCCCGGTTTTCTTTCACCTATTAACCTTGCTAGGTTACTTACTTCTTGTTCCAAATTTTGAATAGAAGCTTGTTGATTTCTAAATGCTTGAGCATTTTGTTCATTCGTTTGTTTCTGAGATGTGAAAAACTGCGTTTGAGATTCAACTAGCTTCGTCATCATATCTTCTAAATTTGGCTTTTTATCATCGGGTTGTGGTGGTTTGTTTTGAAAATTAGGTCTTTGTTGGTTGTAAGTATTGTTGGATACTTGTTGATTACTAGGACCTTGTTGATTGTTGTATGGAACGTTTCGGTTATAATTCTGTTTTTGATTGTAAATCGGTCTTGGCGGTTGATAATTATTCTGATAATTATTTCCAGGCCTTTGGTTTATGTATGAAATATTCTCTCTTTGTTTCATTGTTAGCTCAATACTAAGACAATCTTTTATCAAATGTGGTTCTCCACACTGCTCACAACTAATTCGTATTGAGTGAATATCTTTAGTCATCTTTTCCATTCGTCTCTCGACAGCATCTATCTTTGCAGAAATGGAATCTAAGTCATGGCTAGAATCGGCTCTAGATGCTTTAGATGATCTAACGATGTCTTTTTCTTGGTGCCACTCATGTGAGTGAGAAGCAGTGTTATCAATAATTTTATAAGCATCAGTATCTGTTTTCTTCATAATAGAACCACCAGCTGCTATATCGATATCTTTCCTTGTAGTGATGTCGCATCCTTGGTAGAATATTTGTACTATTTGACAGGTGTCTAAACCATGTTGCGGACATCCTCTTAATAACTTTTCAAATCTGGTCCACGCCTCATATAGAGTTTCATTTGGTTTCTGTGTGAACGTAACAATTTCTCCTTGAAGTCTTACGGCTTTAGATGCCGGAAAGAATTGTTTAAGAAATTTTTCAACTAAAACGTCCCATGTATCAATCGCCCCTTCAGGTAACGATTCCAACCAATCTTTGGCTTCTCCCTTTAAAGTCCAGGGAAATAACATGAGATATATCTGTTCATCCTCAACTTCTCGGATTTTAAATAGTGTGCAGATCCTATTAAAGGTACGAAGATGTTCATTTGGATCTTCCTTCGGCGCACCACTAAATTGGCATTGATTAGTCACCATATGTAGAATCTGCCCTTTGATTTCATAATCTGGCGCATTAATGTCTGGATGAGTAATTGCGTGACCTTGGCCAGTGCGTTTTGCTCTCATTCGGTCTTCCATACTTAGAGGTTCCAGATTTTCCATGATTGAATTTGTTGAATCTGAATCACTAGAGGATTCTGATTTAATGGTTCGTTCCTCAACAATTTCTTTTTGAATGATTGGTGGTTCCGGAGGAAAGATTAATGGTTCAGGATCTATGAATTGTCCCTGAATATTCTCCGGATTCTCAATTGTTAGGTCGGGTTCAAAAAATGGATTATCGGAAATTTGAATTGGAGTACTTGGTCAACTGGATGACGAATCTAAAGAAAAATCAACGGCGACAATATTTGCTAGATGTCTTGATCTGGTTACAGGTGGTGAACGTACAAAAGGTGGTGAACGTTTTGCTCGGTGCATTCACTGAATATCCTATTAGTTTTTAAAAAAGGAAAGAAAAATTATATAAGTTATCCAATTAATAGACTTTTCTGATTTTGCCCACGTTTCGAATAGCCAAAAGATGCAGCAGAGGGGCAGGATTCGTTTGGTCTCAATATAATTGAGTACTGTTTGGCTCCAATAACCCGGTCCACGTACAAATCCAACTATTACTACGAACCAGAAAATTTTGATGTCTATCAATTTAACCACTTGAAATAAATTTTCGTAATTTAAAGAAATTTAGAGAAGAAGTAGAAAAATTCTAAGTCCTAAAAACTAGAATGGCTAGAAATAAGAAAGAAAAAGAGCGCGTCGAAAAAGGTCGAAAAAAAAAGGGTTGAAAAATAAAAGGCGTCGAAAAATAAGAAAGAAAAAGAGTGACTTATAAAACTTAAAAACACTCGACTAACCCAACCTTATTATTATCACTAACTTAAAATTAAAATTGCAAATTGAGATTACTAATTGGAGTGATAATTGATACATAGGTAAAAGGCGTTGAAAAATAAAAATAAGAAAGTAGCGCGTCGAACGGCGTCGCAAAATTCTAAAGCACCTAAATCTTAGTCTAAGGAATAAGCACTTAAGGGATTTTACGGCAAAGCCTAAAAATCTAGAAATAAAAATAAGCTACGGTAAAAACTAAATTTAACACTAACTACGAACAAAAAAAATACAAATATTACGATTAAATAATTAAAAAGAAACAAATATAAAAAGAAGCTAAAAATGATAAGATTACAATTTTTATAGAAATATTATTTTTATATTTATTTTATAAAAGCCTTAATTTTTATATATATTAAAACTATTTATAATTAATTATACTAATTAAATTATAACTTAAACTAATTAATATAAATTAAAAACTTAAACTAAATTATAATAATAATAAAACTAATTAGGGTTTAAATAATAATAATAATTAATTACTCCGTATTAAATGTGAAATTAGGTTTCTGGTTTGGCCTGCCAGGGCGGCTCCGTGAGTCGCGGTTGGCCCGGTTCAATATCTCCGCAAGTCGCGGAGATTGCAGGTTCAAAAGAGACAGGTCAAGTTTCGACAGGTTCAACGTAATTATTTTTTTTTCTGTTTTTAATTTAATTAATATATTTATATAAATTTAATAAAACTTATATTTTAAAAACTAAAATAAAAATAAAGATACTTATAATTTTATAAATAAAAATCTTAAAAATAAATTTATAAATATTTTTTTTTTCGGTTTTTGATTTTTTATATATTTTTTATATATTTAAAAAGTATATATTTTACAAAAACTAATTAAAACTTAATAAGAAAAAAAAAATTTATGTGGCGTTTCGCTTCGTCGTTCTCCGGAAGCGGCGCTAAAAATACTTGATGTTATGCGAGGTGTATATGAAATAGCTTTATTTTTACAACTAAATACTATTAAATACGATACAATTTTACACAAGATATTTATTTATTTATAGAATGGATATACTTAAACCTTGCTACAACACTTATAGGCAGTGTACCTAATCGTACAGTAGTGTAGTTTTTAGTAAGTCCGGTTCGTTCCACAGGGAAAAATTGTTAAACAAAGCTTAACGCTATATTAGTTTTAATTTATAAAAATACAAATATATATAAGTAATATTATTATTATAAAAGGGGGGTTTTTACCGTTTAATGACCGGTTTATCGATTTTAAAAACTTTAGTCGCGGTTAAAACCTAATGTAAAATATTAAATAAATAAAAGACTTAATTTAAAGCGTAAAGTAAATAACGATATTGAAATTGCGATAAATAAAATTGCGATAAAATAAAATTACGATAATTAAAGAGTGCGATAATTAAAAGTGCAATTAAATACAATGACAATAATTAAAAGTACAATTAAATACAATAACAATAAATAAAAGTGCAATAATTAGAAGTGCAATTAAATATGAAAATAAAGGAATTATGCTTATTTAAACTTCCGTAATCATAATGTTTGACGCGTTGATTTTAGTTTTATGCCCATGGGTTAATTGTCCTTTGTCCTGGATTATTTAATATGTCCGTCTGGTTTTTGTCCATTACAGTCCATCAGTCATAAATATAAAGTGCGAGTATCCTCGTCAAATTATCCTTATACCCGAAGTTAAATATTCCAACTAATTGGGGACTTAAACTGTAACGAGGTTTTAATACTTTGTTTAATAATTACACCTGGTTATCGACTGAGTGTAACCCAAGGTTTTAATACTTTGTTATCAATTATGCCAAGTGTCCTTGTACATAATTTCACCCCTGTTTTAATAATTCTAATGACTATTAATCCATTCCCGTGTCCGGTTAAATGAACGATTATTCGTACATATAAATTCCCCGCCCATCGTGTCCGATTGAGTGTATATGGTTATTTATAGGGACGTCCAATTGTAAATCTTTATATTAAAATTAACAAACTATCATTTAGTTAAACAAATATAAAGCCCATTAATAGCCCATAGTCTAATTTCCACAAGTGTCGTTCTTTTGTCCAAACCCCAATTATGGTACAAAGCCCAATTACCCAAATTTATATATTTTTAGCCCAACATCATGATTACTTCGGATTAAATAAGCATAATAATAACTTAGCTACGAGACATTAAATTAAAAAGGTTGAACATAACTTACAATGATTAAAAATAGCGTAGCATTACACGGACAGAATTTCGACTTACACCCTTACAACATTCGCTAACATACCCTTATTATTATTAATTAAAATTAAAATTAAAATTAAAATATAAATTATATATATATATATATATATATATATATATATATATATATATATATATATATATATTTACGTGTATAGAGAGAGATGATATATGGATATTTAAAACGGATCAAATGCGTTGGCTTTTATAGGCAGTTTCAGAATTTGGGGCTCCGCGAGTAGCGGTACTCTAACCCTTCAAACTCTGCAAGTCGCGGAGTTTGCTTTTACAGCTCATCCCTTTTTGGATCTTCTTTGCCGACGTTTTATTATATAAATATAATATATATATAATTTATATAATTAATTATATATTATATTATATTTATATACATAATTAATTTGTAACTTTCGCTCCGTTGCGTCGTGCGTTGAGAGTTGACTCATGTCCCAGTTCCGGATTTTCGAACGTCCTTTCGTACTATTTTATATCGTGTACTTTGCGTTTTGCGTCTTGTACTCTTGTCATTTTTAGATGTTTCTCATCAATAATTTGAACCTTTTTAATTGTATCTTGTACTTTTTAGCTTTTTGGACCTTTGCGTCTTCAATTCGTCGAATCTGCCTTTTGTCTTCACCTTTTAATATTTAAACGAATATCACTTGTAAATAGAACAATTGCAACTAAAAGCTTGTCTTTCTTGAGGAATAATTCTATGAAATATATGTTCGTTTTTAGCATTATCGATAACCACATACGCTTGACTGGGTACGGTGGGCGGGATATCTATAAATACTAATAATTGTTCATTTTACCGGACACAGAACTGGATTAATAGTTAATAGACTTGTTGAAATAGGGGTGGATTACATTCAAGGGTAATTGGTGTAATTGTTAACAAAGTAGTAAAACCTTGGACTACACGCAGTTGATAACCTGGTGTATTCATTAAACAAAGTATTAAGACCTTGTTACAATTCGAATCCCCAATTAGTTGGAATATTTGACTTTGAGAATAAGAATAATTTGACGAAGACTTTCGCACTTTATATTTATGACTGATGGACTATTATGGACAAATCCGTATGGACATATCGAATAATCCAGGACAAAGGACAATTAACCCATGGGAATAAATTAAAAACAACACGTCAAACATCATGATTACGGAAGTTTAAATAAGCATAATTCCTTTATTTCATATTTAATTTCCTTTATTTTATATTTAATTGCACTTTTAAATATCGCACTTTTATTTATTGTCATTATATTTAATTGCACTTTTAATTATCGTACTCTTTAATTATCGCAATTTTATTTTATCGCATTTTTTATCGCAATTTCATTATCGTTATTTACTTTACGCTTTAAATTAAGTTGTATTTATTTTTAGTATTTTACATTAGGTTTTAACTGCGACTTAAGTTTTAAAATCGACAAACCGGTCATTAAACGGTAAAAACCCCCTTTTATAATAATAATACTACTTATATATATTTTTGTATTTTTACAAATATAGTTTTTAAAATTATAGCGTTAAGCTTGTTTAAGAGTTCCTTGTGGACGAACCGGACTTACTAAAAACTACACTACTGTACGATTAGGTACACTGCCTATAAGTGTTGTAGCAAGGTTTAGGTATATCCATTCTATAAATAAATAAAGATCTTGTGTAAAATTGTATCGTATTTAATAGTATTTCGTTGTAAAAATAATACTATTTCCTAGTACCCCTCGCAAACATCAGCACTACCGTTGGAGTTGGTAAAACAACATGGTTCTTACCAATCGTTTTTGTTGGTTCAATGGTTTTAGTTGGTGGAGATTTAGCCTTTCGACTCACAAAGGTGATCGATTTGTCACCATCACTAAATGTCATTCTACCCTCTCTTACATCAAATAACGCCCTGGTAGATGCTAAGAATGGTCGACCTAAAATTAGAGGAATGTTTAAGTCCTCTTCTATGTCAATGACAATAAATTAGACTAAAAAGGTTAAATTACCCACTTGAACGGGTAGGTTGTCAGCAAATCCAATTGGGTGCTTAATGGTTTGATCAAAGAGTCGAACACTCATTTTCGTTGGACTTAGCTCACCTACTCCTAATCTCTTATATAATGAAAGAGGCATAACACTCACACTCGCACCTAAATCTGCTAGTGCATCATACATGACACAATCACTAAGTAGACAAGGAACAATAAATTCACCCAGATCACCCAAACTGGGTGGAAGTTTTGGTGGAACTATCTTCACCGGGTTTATCTTTACGATTTTTGTTTCTTGCACTTTCTTATTCTTCTTCTTCTTTCCAGAGGTATCACAAATTTTATTACCTATTACTTGCTCATACTCAACTCCTTTTATTGGAAACGGGATGGGTAGTCTGTATGGTGCCACCACTGGCTTTACATACTCGGGTGGTGGTGGTGTTGTAACTTCTTCATCGTTACTCACATCTAAAACCTTCCCATCTCCTGGTGCCGGTTTTTCAGAATTTGTTGACACCATATTAACATTCTCATTCTGAGGATTTACTTCAGTATCACTTGGTAGCTTCCCTTTTTCCATCTTACTCATCATGCTAGCAAGAGTACCTACGTTTTTTTCTAGATTCAAAATGGAAGCTTGTTGAGTTCTTAATGACTGATCAAATCTCTCATTTGTTTGGGTTTGAGATGTAATAAATTGTGTTTGAGATTCCATTAGCTTTGCCATCATTTCTTCCAGATTTGGCTTTTTCTCTTCGGTTTATTGTGGTAGTTTATACAAGCCAGGTCTTTGTTGATTGAAAGTGTTGTTTTGAGTTGGTTGGTTATTCGGACCTTGTTGGTTATACGAGTTATTGTTGGGTCCATTTGGATTGTAAAGAATGTTTTGATTTCGATTAAAGTTTGGCCTTGGCGGTTGATAATTATTCTGATAATTATTTCCCGGCCTTTGGTTCATGTAGGAAACATTCTCACGTTGTTCCATTGCTTGCTCAATGTGGCAATCTTTCGTTAAGTGTGGTCCACAGCATTGCTCACAACTGATTCGTATTGCGTGAATATCTTTAGTCATCATTTCCATTCGTCTTTCGAAAGCATCTATTTTTGCGGAAACAGAATCAAAGTCATGGCTAGAATCGGCTCTAGCCGCTTTAGATGAATGAAAGATATCTTTTTCTTGGTGCCACTCATGTAAGTGGGATGCTTTGTTATCAATAATTTTGTAAGCTTTAGTTGCGGTTTTCTTCATAATGGAACCACCAGCTGTTATGTCGATGTCTTTTCGTGTAGCAACGTCGACACCTTGGTAGAATATTTGTACTATTTGATAAGTGTCTAAACCATGTTGAGGACATCCTCTCAACAACTTTCCAAATCTTGTCCATGCCTCATATAGAGTTTCATTTGACTTTTGCGTGAACGTAACAATTTCTCCTTGAAGTCTCACAGCTTTAGATGCCGGAAAGAATTGTTTAAGAAATTTCTCAACTAAAACACCCCATGTGTCAATCGCTCCTTCAGGTAATGATTCTAACCAATCTTTGGCTTCTCCCTTTAAAGTCCAGGGAAACAACATGAGATAGATCTGTTCATCCTCAACTTCTTTGATTTTAAATAAAGTACAGATCCTATTAAAGGTTCGAAGATGTTCGTTTGGATCTTCTTTTTGAAATGTCCCGTTCTTATTGATTAAAAAACGTTCCATATTAATTGATTTCGTTGCGAGGTTTTGACCTCTATATGAGACGTTTTTCAAAGACTGCATTCATTTTAAAACAAACCATAACCTTTATTTCATCAATAAAGGTTTTAAAAGCTTTACGTAGATTATCAAATAATGATAATCTAAAATATCCTGTTTACACACGACCATTACATAATGGTTTACAATACAATTATGTTACAACAAAATAAGTTTCTTGAATGCAGTTTTTACACAATATCATACAAGCATGGACTCCAAATCTCGTCCTTATTTAAGTATGCGACAGCGGAAGCTCTTAATAATCACCTGAGAATAAACATGCTTAAAACGTCAACAAAAATGTTGGTGAGTTATAGGTTTAACCTATATATATCAAATCATAATAATAGACCACAAGATTTCATATTTCAATACACATCCCATACATAGAGATAAAAATCATTCATATGGTGAACACCTGGTAACCGACAATAACAAGATGCATATATAAGAATATCCCCATCATTCCGGGACACCCTTCGGATATGATATAATTTCGAAGTACTAAAGCATCCGGTACTTTGGATGGGGTTTGTTAGGCCCAATAGATCTATCTTTAGGATTCGCGTCAATTAGGGTGTCTGTTCCCTAATTCTTAGATTACCAGACTTAATAAAAAGGGGCATATTCGATTTCGATAATTCAACCATAGAATGTAGTTTCACGTACTTGTGTCTATTTTGTAAATCATTTATAAAACCTGCATGTATTCTCATCCCAAAAATATTAGATTTTAAAAGTGGGACTATAACTCACTTTCACAGATTTTTTTACTTCGTCGAGAAGTAAGACTTGGCCACTGTTGATTCACGAACCTATAACAATATATACATATATATTAAAGTATGCTCAAAATATATTTACAACACTTTTAATATATTTTGATGTTTTAAGTTTATTAAGTCAGCTGTCCTCGTTAGTAACCTACAACTAGTTGTCCACAGTTAGATGTACAGAAATAAATCAATAAATATTATCTTGAATCAATCCACGACCCAGTGTATACGTATCTCAGTATTGATCACAACTCAAACTATATATATTTTGGAATCAACCTCAACCCTGTATAGCTAACTCCAACATTCACATATAGAGTGTCTATGGTTGTTCCGAAATATATATAGATGTGTCGACATGATAGGTCGAAACATTGTATACGTGTCTATGGTATCTCAAGATTACATAATATACAATACAAGTTGATTAAGTTATGGTTGGAATAGATTTGTTACCAATTTTCACGTAGCTAAAATGATAAAAATTATCCAATCTTGTTTTACCCATAACTTCTTCATTTTAAATCCGTTTTGAATGAATCAAATTGCTATGGTTTCATATTGAACTGTATTTTATGAATCTACACAGAAAAAGTATAGGTTTATAGTCGGAAAAATAAGTTACAAGTCGTTTTTGTAAAGGTAGTCATTTCAGTCGAAAGAACGACGTCTAGATGACCATTTTAGAAAACATACTTCCACTTTGAGTTTAACCATAATTTTTGGATATAGTTTCATGTTCATAATAAAAATCATTTTCTCAGAATAACAACTTTTAAATCAAAGTTTATCATAGTTTTTAATTAACTAACCCAAAACAGCCCGCGGTGTTACTACGACGGCGTAAATCCGGTTTTACGGTGTTTTTCGTGTTTCCAGGTTTTAAATCATTAAGTTAGCATATCATATAGATATAGAACATGTGTTTAGTTAATTTTAAAAGTCAAGTTAGAAGGATTAACTTTTATTTGCGAACAAGTTTAGAATTAACTAAACTATGTTCTAGTGATTACGAGTTTAAACCTTCGAATAAGATAGTTTTATATATATGAATCGAATGATGTTATGAACATCATTACTACCTCAAGTTTAGTAGGTAAACCTACTGGAAGTGACAAGAAATGATCTAGCTTCAAAGGATCTTGGATGGCTTGAAAGTTCTTGAAGTAGGATCATGACACAAAAACAAGTTCAAGTAAGATTTTTGCTCGAATTAAGATAGTTTATAGTTATAGAAATTGAATCAAAGTTTGAATATGAATATTACCTTGAATAAGAAAGATAACCTACTGTATATAACAAAGGTTTCTTGATCTTAGATGATTACTTGGAATGGATTAGAAAGCTTGGAAGTAAATTAGTAAACTTGAAGGGATTTTTGAAGTATTCTTGAAGTGTTCTTCCTATGATGATTATAGCTTGATTCTTGAAGTGATTTTTGATGAAGATGATGATTAACTACTGGAAAAATACGTTCATAATAGTGTGGGTGTGTTGAGAGAGAATTAGAAAGAGATTTGGAAGTGAAATGGAGTGAATGATGAGTGTTAATTGGTGAGTGGTGAGTGGGGTTAAAAGGAGTTCTAGTTAGTTGACTAGCTCATGGTAGAAGTTAAAATTGATTAGTCATACATGACATAATCAAGAGTGGAATCCCATGCTAGTTCCTATTGGTATATACCCATAGTAAGTACGTTTTGAAGCTGTGTATAATACGGGTAAGAATACGACTAGAATTCTTGATGAAAGAAAAGAATGGGAAAGTAACTGTAACCATTTTCGTTAAGTATGAGTGTTTCGATATATGTCTTGAAGTCTTCTAAAAGTATTTTAATACATCTAAATACACTACATGTATATACATTTTAACGGAGTCGTTAAGTCATCGTTAGTCGTTACATGTAAGTGTTGTTTTGAAACCTTTAAGTTAACGATCTCAATTAATGTTGTTAACCCATTGTTTATTATATCTAATGAGATGTTAAATTATTATATTATCATGATATTATGATATATTAATATATCTTAATATGATATATATACATTTAAATGTCGTTACAACGATAATCGTTACATATATGTCTCGTTTAAAAATCATTAAGTTAGTAGTCTTGTTTTTACATATGTAGTTCATTGTTAATATACTTAATGATATGTTTACTTATCATAATATCATGTTAACTATATATATAACCATATATATGTCATCATATAGTTTTTACAAGTTTTAACGTTCGTGAATCACCGGTCAACTTGGGTAGTCAATTGTCTATATGAAACCTATTTCAATTAATCAAGTCTTAACAAGTTTGATTGCTTAACATGTTGGAAACGTTTAATCATGTAAATATCAATCTCAATTAATATATATAAACATGGAAAAGTTCGGGTCACTACAGTACCTACCCGTTAAATAAATTTCGTCCCGAAATTTTAAGCTGTTGAAGGTGTTGACGAATCTTCTGGAAATAGATGCGGGTATTTCTTCTTCATCTGATCTTCACGCTCCCAGGTGAACTCGGGTCCTCTACGAGCATTCCATCGAACCTTAACAATTGGTATCTTGTTTTGCTTAAGTCTTTTAACCTCACGATCCATTATTTCGACGGGTTCTTCGATGAATTGAAGTTTTTCGTTGATTTGGATTTCATCTAACGGAATAGTGAGATCTTCTTTAGCAAAACATTTCTTCAAATTCGAGACGTGGAAAGTGTTATGTACAGCCGCGAGTTGTTGAGGTAACTCTAGTCGGTAAGCTACTGGTCCGACACGATCAATAATCTTGAATGGTCCAATATACCTTGGATTTAATTTCCCTCGTTTACCAAATCGAACAACGCCTTTCCAAGGTGCAACTTTAAGCATGACCATCTCTCCAATTTCAAATTCTATATCTTTTCTTTTAATGTCAGCGTAGCTCTTTTGTCGACTTTGGGCAGTTTTCAACCGTTGTTGAATTTGGATGATCTTCTCGGTAGTTTCTTGTATAATCTCCGGACCCGTAATCTGTCTATCCCCCACTTCACTCCAACAAATCGGAGACCTGCACTTTCTACCATAAAGTGCTTCAAACGGCGCCATCTCAATGCTTGAATGGTAGCTGTTGTTGTAGGAAAATTCTGCTAACGGTAGATGTCGATCCCAACTGTTTCCGAAATCAATAACACATGCTCGTAGCATGTCTTCAAGCGTTTGTATCGTCCTTTCGCTCTGCCCATCGGTTTGTGGATGATAGGCAGTACTCATGTCTAGACGAGTTCCTAATGCTTGCTGTAATGTCTGCCAGAATCTTGAAATAAATCTGCCATCCCTATCAGAGATAATAGAGATTGGTATTCCATGTCTGGAGACGACTTCCTTCAAATACATTCGTGCTAACTTCTCCATCTTGTCATCTTCTCTTATTGGCAGGAAGTGTGCTGATTTGGTGAGACGATCAACTATTACCCAAATAGTATCAAAACCACTTGCAGTCCTTGGCAATTTAGTGATGAAATCCATGGTAATGTTTTCCCATTTCCATTCCGGGATTTCGGGTTGTTGAAGTAGACCTGATGGTTTCTGATGCTCAGCTTTGACCTTAGAACACGTCAAACATTCTCCTACATATTTAGCAACATCGGCTTTCATACCCGGCCACCAAAAATGTTTCTTGAGATCCTTGTACATCTTCCCCGTTCCAGGATGTATTGAGTATCTGGTTTTATGAGCTTCTCTAAGTACCATTTCTCTCATATCTCCAAATTTTGGTACCCAAATCCTTTCAGCCCTATACCGGGTTCCGTCTTCCCGAATATTAAGATGCTTCTCCGATCCTTTGGGTATTTCATCCTTTAAATTTCCTTCTTTTAAAACTCCTTGTTGCGCCTCCTTTATTTGAGTAGTAAGGTTATTATGAATCATTATATTCATAGATTTTACTCGAATGGGTTCTCTGTCCTTCCTGCTCAAGGCATCGGCTACCACATTTGCCTTTCCCGGGTGGTAACGAATCTCAAAGTCGTAATCATTCAATAATTCAATCCACCTACGCTGCCTCATATTCAGTTGTTTCTGATTAAATATGTGTTGAAGACTTTTGTGGTCGGTATATATAATACTTTTGACCCCATATAAGTAGTGCCTCCAAGTCTTTAATGCAAAAACAACCGCACCTAATTCCAAATCATGCGTCGTATAATTTTGTTCGTGAATCTTCAATTGTCTAGACGCATAAGCAATCACCTTCGTTCGTTGCATTAATACACAACCGAGACCTTGCTTTGATGCGTCACAATAAATCACAAAATCATCATTCCCTTCAGGCAATGACAATATAGGTGCCGTAGTTAGCTTTTTCTTCAATAACTGAAACGCTTTCTCTTGTTCATCATTCCATTCAAATTTCTTCCCTTTATGCGTTAATGCAGTCAGGGGTTTTGCTATTCTGGAAAAGTCTTGGATGAACCTTCTGTAGTAACCAGCTAGTCCCAAAAACTGGCGTACGTGTTTCGGAGTTTTCGGTGTTTCCCACTTTTCAACAGTTTCTATCTTTGCTGGATCCACCTTAATACCTTCTTTGTTCACTATGTGACCGAGGAATTGAACTTCTTCCAGCCAAAATGCACACTTTGAAAACTTAGCGTACAATTCTTCCTTCCTCAATACTTCTAACACCTTTCTCAAATGTTCACCGTGTTCTTGGTCATTCTTTGAGTAAATAAGTATGTCATCAATGAAAACGATGACAAACTTGTCAAGGTATGGTCCACACACTCGGTTCATAAGGTCCATGAACACAGCTGGTGCATTAGTTAAACCAAACGGCATGACCATAAACTCGTAATGACCGTAACGTGTTCTGAAAGCAGTCTTTGGAATATCATCTTCTTTCACCCGCATTTGATGATACCCGGAACGTAAGTCAATCTTTGAATAAACAGACGAGCCTTGTAGTTGATCAAATAAGTCGTCGATTCTCGGTAGTGGGTAGCGGTTCTTGATGGTAAGTTTGTTCAACTCTCGGTAGTCGATACACAACCTGAATGTACCATCTTTCTTCTTGACAAACAAAACAGGAGCTCCCCACGGTGATGTGCTTGGTCGAATGAAACCACGCTCTAAAAGTTCTTGTAATTGGCTTTGCAGTTCTTTCATCTCGCTGGGTGCAAGTCTGTAAGGAGCACGAGCTATTGGTGCAGCTCCTGGTACAAGATCTATTTGAAATTCAACGGATCGATGTGGGGGCAATCCCGGTAATTCTTTCGGAAATACATCGGGAAATTCTTTTGCAATGGGAACATCATTGATGCTCTTTTCTTCAGTTTGTACTTTCTCGACGTGTGCTAGAACAGCATAGCAACCTTTTCTTATTAGTTTTTGTGCCTTCAAATTACTAATAAGATGTAGCTTCGTGTTGCCCTTTTCTCCGTACACCATTAAGGGTTTTCCTTTTTCTCGTATAATGCGAATTGCATTTTTGTAACAGACGATCTCTGCTTTCACTTCTTTCAACCAGTCCATACCGATTATCACATCAAAACTCCCTAACTCTACTGGTATCAAATCAATCTTAAATGTTTCGCTAACCAGTTTAATTTCTCGATTCTGACATATATTATCTGCTGAAATTAATTTACCATTTGCTAATTCGAGTAAAAATTTACTATCCAAAGGCGTCAATGGACAACTTAATTTAGCACAAAAATCTCTACTCATATAGCTTCTATCCGCACCCGAATCAAATAAAACGTAAGCAGATTTATTGTCAATAAGAAACGTACCCGTAACAAGCTCCGGGTCTTCCTGTGCCTCTGCCGCATTAATATTGAAAACTCTTCCACGACCTTGTCCATTTGTGTTCTCCTGGTTCGGGCAATTTCTAATAATGTGGCCTGGTTTTCCACATTTATAACAAACTACATTGGCATAACTTGCTCCGACACTACTTGCTCCGCCATTACTCGTTCCGACACCATTTGTTCCTTTCGTTCTATTAACCCCTGGTCCGTAGACCTCACACTTCGCCGCGCTATGACCATTTCTTTTACACTTGTTGCAAAATTTGGTGCAGAACCCTGAGTGATTCTTTTCACACCTTTGGCATAGCTGCTTCTGATTGTTGTTGTTGTTGCGGTTATTATTGTTGTTGGGATGATTGTTGTAGTTGCTGTTGTTGTTGTTGTTGTTGTTGTTGGGCCGTTTGTTGTAGTTGCGATTGATGTTGCGATTGTTGGGATAATTGTTGCGATTGCTGTTGTTGTTGTATTGGTGATTCTTATCACCATTTTCCTCCCACTTTCTTTTGACTTGCTTCACATTGGCCTCTTCAGCAGTCTGTTCTTTAATTCTTTCTTCAATCTGGTTCACTAGTTTGTGAGCCATTCTACATGCCTGTTGTATGGAGGCGGGCTCGTGTGAACTTATATCTTCTTGGATTCTTTCCGGCAATCCTTTCACAAACGCGTCGATCTTCTCTTCCTCATCTTCGAACGCTCCCGGACACAATAGGCACAATTCTGTGAATCGTCTTTCATACGTGGTAATATCAAATCCTTGGGTTCGTAACCCTCTAAGTTCTGTCTTGAGCTTATTGACCTCGGTTCTGGGACGGTACTTCTCGTTCATCAAGTGCTTGAATGCTGACCACGGTAGTGCGTACGCATCATCTTGTCCCACTTGCTCTAGATAGGTATTCCACCATGTTAACGCAGAACCTGTGAAGGTATGCGTAGCGTACTTCACTTTGTCCTCTTCAGTACACTTACTTATGGCAAACACCGATTCAACCTTCTCGGTCCACCGTTTCAATCCGATCGGTCCTTCGGTTCCATCAAATTCCAAAGGTTTGCAGGCAGTGAATTCTTTGTAGGTGCATCCTACACGATTTCCTGTACTGCCAGATCCAAGGTTATTGTTGGTATATAGCGCAGCCTGTACTGCGGCTATGTTTGAAGCTAGAAAAGTACGGAATTCCTCTTCATTCATATTCACGGTGTGTCGAGTAGTCGGTGCCATTTCCTTCAAAATAGTCAAATGGAACAAGTTAATCATACAGAATATTAAGAGTAGTTAATAGTATTTCGTAGCATAATATGAACTCATTTATAAAAGCTTTTTCTTCATATTAGCATTTTATAAGTTTAAATTCGGGTAGTACCTACCCGTTAAGTTCATACTTAGTAGCTAATATACAATTCAACTACTACAATTCTATATGAAAAACTGATTATAATAATATTTCGCGTTCAAACTTTTATACAATATTTTACAAACTTACAATACCGCTTATTTTACATAAAGCATGAAATATAGCACACAATAACTTTGATACAAGATAGTTGTGAAGATAATTCTAGCTAGTACACAAGTCGTTCAGCAAAGGCAATAAAGACACGTAATTCATACGTCCAGAAACAAGTCATGCATTCTGGTTTTACTAGGACTACTTCCCATCCTTGGTCTTGTGGAACATAACCGTTATGGCCGTTGATAAGACAGCGTGTTGTAACGTCGTCAAAGGGACGAGGGTTACGTAATGACCAACAGTCTCGTAATAACTTAAAAACCTCATTTCTTACCCCAATTACCGACTCCGTCACTTGAGGGAACGTTTTGTTTAATAGTTGTAGCCCGATGTTCTTGTTCTCACTTTGGTGAGAAGCGAACATTACTAACCCGTAAGCATAACATGCTTCTTTATGTTGCATGTTAGCCGCTTTTTCTAAATCACGAAGTCCTATATTTGGATATACTGAGTCAAAATAATTTCTTAACCCGTTGCGTAAAATAGCATTTGGGTTCCCCGCAATATATGCGTCAAAGTAAACACATCGTAACTTATGGATTTCCCAATGTGATATCCCCCATCTTCCGAACGAAAGCCTTTTATAAACCAAATCATTCTTGGAACGTTCTTCGAATGTCTTACAAACTGATCTCGCCTTAAATAGTTGTGCCGAGGAATTCTGACCGACTCTAGACAAGATTTCATCAATCATGTCTCCGGGTAGGTCTCTTAAAATATTGGGTTGTCTATCCATTTTGTGTTTTTATACTGTAAAATAGACAAGAGTTAGATTCATAAAAAAAAATACTTATTAATACAAGCAATTTTTACATATATCATAAAGCATAAGCACACTATATTACATATATTACACCACACGAATACAACTATCTTATTCCGACTCGCTTGTTTCTTCTTCTTCGGTTTTGGTTCGTTTTGCCAAGTTTCTAGGGATATATGATGTTCCCCTAATACAAGCCGTAATTTTCCACATTGGTTTAGAAAAACCTGGTGGTTTAGAGGTTCCCGGGTCATTGTTACAGCTTAAGGACTTCGGGGGTTGACGATACATATAAAGTTCATCGGGGTTGGAATTAGATTTCTCTATTTTTATGCCCTTTCCCTTATTATTTTCTTTTGCCTTTTTAAATTCAGTTGGGGTAATTTCTATAACATCATCGGAATTCTCGTCGGAATCCGATTCATCGGAGAATTGGTAATCCTCCCAATATTTTGCTTCCTTGGCGGAAACACCATTGACCATAATTAACCTTGGTCGGTTGGTTGAGGATTCTCTTTTACTTAACCATTTTATTATTTCCCCCACCGGTTCCGATTCTTCTTCCGGTTCCGATTCTTCTTCCGGTTCTGATTCTTCTTCCGGTTCCGACTCTTCTTCCGGTTCCTCTTCGGGAACTTGTGAATCAGTCCACGAATCATTCCAATTTACATTTGACTCTTCATTATTATTAGGTGAGTCAATGGGACTTGTTCTAGAGGTAGACATCTATCACATAATATCAAACACGTTAAGAGATTATTATATCACATAATATTCATATGTTAAAAATATATAGTTTCCAACAAAAATGTTAAGCAATCATTTTTAAAGAAAACACGGTCGAAGTCCAGACTCACTAATGCATCCTAACAAACTCGATAAGACACACTAATGCAAATTTTCTGGTTCTCTAAGACCAACGCTCTGATACCAACTGAAATGTCCCGTTCTTATTGATTAAAAAACGTTCCATATTAATTGATTTCGTTGCGAGGTTTTGACCTCTATATGAGACGTTTTTCAAAGACTGCATTCATTTTAAAACAAACCATAACCTTTATTTCATCAATAAAGGTTTTAAAAGCTTTACGTAGATTATCAAATAATGATAATCTAAAATATCCTGTTTACACACGACCATTACATAATGGTTTACAATACAATTATGTTACAACAAAATAAGTTTCTTGAATGCAGTTTTTACACAATATCATACAAGCATGGACTCCAAATCTCGTCCTTATTTAAGTATGCGACAGCGGAAGCTCTTAATAATCACCTGAGAATAAACATGCTTAAAACGTCAACAAAAATGTTGGTGAGTTATAGGTTTAACCTATATATATCAAATCATAATAATAGACCACAAGATTTCATATTTCAATACACATCCCATACATAGAGATAAAAATCATTCATATGGTGAACACCTGGTAACCGACAATAACAAGATGCATATATAAGAATATCCCCATCATTCCGGGACACCCTTCGGATATGATATAATTTCGAAGTACTAAAGCATCCGGTACTTTGGATGGGGTTTGTTAGGCCCAATAGATCTATCTTTAGGATTCGCGTCAATTAGGGTGTCTGTTCCCTAATTCTTAGATTACCAGACTTAATAAAAAGGGGCATATTCGATTTCGATAATTCAACCATAGAATGTAGTTTCACGTACTTGTGTCTATTTTGTAAATCATTTATAAAACCTGCATGTATTCTCATCCCAAAAATATTAGATTTTAAAAGTGGGACTATAACTCACTTTCACAGATTTTTTTACTTCGTCGAGAAGTAAGACTTGGCCACTGTTGATTCACGAACCTATAACAATATATACATATATATTAAAGTATGCTCAAAATATATTTACAACACTTTTAATATATTTTGATGTTTTAAGTTTATTAAGTCAGCTGTCCTCGTTAGTAACCTACAACTAGTTGTCCACAGTTAGATGTACAGAAATAAATCAATAAATATTATCTTGAATCAATCCACGACCCAGTGTATACGTATCTCAGTATTGATCACAACTCAAACTATATATATTTTGGAATCAACCTCAACCCTGTATAGCTAACTCCAACATTCACATATAGAGTGTCTATGGTTGTTCCGAAATATATATAGATGTGTCGACATGATAGGTCGAAACATTGTATACGTGTCTATGGTATCTCAAGATTACATAATATACAATACAAGTTGATTAAGTTATGGTTGGAATAGATTTGTTACCAATTTTCACGTAGCTAAAATGATAAAAATTATCCAATCTTGTTTTACCCATAACTTCTTCATTTTAAATCCGTTTTGAATGAATCAAATTGCTATGGTTTCATATTGAACTGTATTTTATGAATCTACACAGAAAAAGTATAGGTTTATAGTCGGAAAAATAAGTTACAAGTCGTTTTTGTAAAGGTAGTCATTTCAGTCGAAAGAACGACGTCTAGATGACCATTTTAGAAAACATACTTCCACTTTGAGTTTAACCATAATTTTTGGATATAGTTTCATGTTCATAATAAAAATCATTTTCTCAGAATAACAACTTTTAAATCAAAGTTTATCATAGTTTTTAATTAACTAACCCAAAACAGCCCGCGGTGTTACTACGACGGCGTAAATCCGGTTTTACGGTGTTTTTCGTGTTTCCAGGTTTTAAATCATTAAGTTAGCATATCATATAGATATAGAACATGTGTTTAGTTAATTTTAAAAGTCAAGTTAGAAGGATTAACTTTTATTTGCGAACAAGTTTAGAATTAACTAAACTATGTTCTAGTGATTACGAGTTTAAACCTTCGAATAAGATAGTTTTATATATATGAATCGAATGATGTTATGAACATCATTACTACCTCAAGTTTAGTAGGTAAACCTACTGGAAGTGACAAGAAATGATCTAGCTTCAAAGGATCTTGGATGGCTTGAAAGTTCTTGAAGTAGGATCATGACACAAAAACAAGTTCAAGTAAGATTTTTGCTCGAATTAAGATAGTTTATAGTTATAGAAATTGAATCAAAGTTTGAATATGAATATTACCTTGAATAAGAAAGATAACCTACTGTATATAACAAAGGTTTCTTGATCTTAGATGATTACTTGGAATGGATTAGAAAGCTTGGAAGTAAATTAGTAAACTTGAAGGGATTTTTGAAGTATTCTTGAAGTGTTCTTCCTATGATGATTATAGCTTGATTCTTGAAGTGATTTTTGATGAAGATGATGATTAACTACTGGAAAAATACGTTCATAATAGTGTGGGTGTGTTGAGAGAGAATTAGAAAGAGATTTGGAAGTGAAATGGAGTGAATGATGAGTGTTAATTGGTGAGTGGTGAGTGGGGTTAAAAGGAGTTCTAGTTAGTTGACTAGCTCATGGTAGAAGTTAAAATTGATTAGTCATACATGACATAATCAAGAGTGGAATCCCATGCTAGTTCCTATTGGTATATACCCATAGTAAGTACGTTTTGAAGCTGTGTATAATACGGGTAAGAATACGACTAGAATTCTTGATGAAAGAAAAGAATGGGAAAGTAACTGTAACCATTTTCGTTAAGTATGAGTGTTTCGATATATGTCTTGAAGTCTTCTAAAAGTATTTTAATACATCTAAATACACTACATGTATATACATTTTAACGGAGTCGTTAAGTCATCGTTAGTCGTTACATGTAAGTGTTGTTTTGAAACCTTTAAGTTAACGATCTCAATTAATGTTGTTAACCCATTGTTTATTATATCTAATGAGATGTTAAATTATTATATTATCATGATATTATGATATATTAATATATCTTAATATGATATATATACATTTAAATGTCGTTACAACGATAATCGTTACATATATGTCTCGTTTAAAAATCATTAAGTTAGTAGTCTTGTTTTTACATATGTAGTTCATTGTTAATATACTTAATGATATGTTTACTTATCATAATATCATGTTAACTATATATATAACCATATATATGTCATCATATAGTTTTTACAAGTTTTAACGTTCGTGAATCACCGGTCAACTTGGGTAGTCAATTGTCTATATGAAACCTATTTCAATTAATCAAGTCTTAACAAGTTTGATTGCTTAACATGTTGGAAACGTTTAATCATGTAAATATCAATCTCAATTAATATATATAAACATGGAAAAGTTCGGGTCACTACACTTTTGGCGTACCACTATATTGGCATTGATTAGTTACCATGTGTAGGATTTGTCCTTTGATTTCATAATCTGGCGCATTAATGTCTGGCTTAATAATGGCATGTCCTTGGCCCGTGCGTGTGGCTCTCATTCGGTCTTCCATACTTAGAGGTTCTGTTACTTCCATAATTGAATTTGTTGAACCTGAATTACTAGAGGATTCTGATTTAATGGTATCTTCCTCGACAATCTCTGGATGTGTAATTTGTGGTTCCGGAGGAATGATTAGTGGTTCAGGATCTCTGAATTGTCCTTGAATATCCTCCGGGTTCTCAATTGTGAAGTCGGGTTCAAAAAATGGATTATCGGAAATTTGAGTTGGAGTACTTGTTTGACTAGATGATGATTCTAAAGAAAAATCAACGGCGACAATATTGGCTAGATGTCTTGATCGAGTTACAGGTGGTGAACGTATGAAAGGTGGTGAACGTTTTGCTCGGTGCATTCACTGAATATCCTATTAGTTATAAAAGATAAAAATTATATAAGCTATCAAATTAATAGACTTTTCTGATTTTGCCCACGTTTCGAATAGCCAATAGATGCAGCAGGTAGCCAGGACCCTTTAATTCGGAAGCCCACAACTCGCTACTAACAAATCCAACTATTACTACAAACCAGAAAATTTTGGATGTCTATCAATTTAACCGCTTAAAATAATTTTTCGTCAAAATTTAAAGAAGATAAAATCTATGTCCTAAAAACTAGAGCGTAGAAATGAGAAAGAAAAAGATTGCATCGAAAAATAAAAGTCAAAAAATAATAATAATAAAATGCACCGTCGAAACTTAAAAGCCTAAAAACTAAAAATTAAAACTTACGTCTAAAGGTATTAAAGCTTAAAGGAATTTTATATCCAAAACGGCAATAACTTAAAAGGCACTAAAATCTTATTAAATACTAAAGCGATAAGCGGCGTCGTAAAATTCTAAAGCGTCTAATTTTTATCTAAAGAAAAAGCACTTAAAGGATTTTACGGCAAAGCCTAAAAATCTAGAAATATAAAATAACTACGGCAAAACTAAATTTAAAACTAATTACGAACGATAAAAATACAAATTAGAAATTAAAAGATCAAAATATATAATTTATAAAAAGAGACAAAAAATGATAAAATTACTTATTTTTATAAAAATATTATTTTTATATTATTATTTTATAAAAATATTAAAGTATATAATTAATAATAATACTTAAACTTAATATTACAACTTAATGAAAACTAGATATAAATATATTAAACAATTAAACCCTAATTAGATTAATTAATAATAATAATATTAACCCTAATTCGATCAGACTAGGAAACACTTCTGTCAAATCACCTCATGCGAACGCATGAGGTTCTAGTTGTATTTCCATGCGACCGCATGGGATCGGATACCAGGCCAGAAGTTGGGCTTCGACAGGCTCGGCCCAGTTCCAGTTTTTTTTTTTTTTTTTTCTGATTTAAATTTATAGAAAATAATATGTAATTTAAATAAAACTTATAAAAAAATACTTATTAGTTTTTGTAACTTTAAAAAAACTTTTTTAATTTAAATACTTATATATATATATATATATATATATATATATATATATATATATATATATATATATATATATTTTAACACTTATACAAAAATATTTTTACGAAATAAGAAATAAAATATTTTTACAACAATCTATTTTTAATCAAATATAACGTTTTTCACCGAGTTCCCCGGCAGCGGCGCCAAAAACTTAATGTGTGCAGCGGTGTATACGAAATAGTATTATTTTAATATGAAATACGGCGTAATATGATACAAGTTTTATTTATTTATATAGATGAAATATACTTAAACCTTGCTACAACACTTATATGCAGTGTACCTAATCGTAGAGTAGTGTAGTTTTTAGTAAGTCCGGTTCGTTCCACAGGGAGCTAGTGATACGTACTATATTTTTAACAACTATATATATATAATATATATATATATATACCCCTTTTATATAATATTATTACTACTTATATATATATATATATATATATATATATATATATATATATATATATATATATATATATATATATATACTTTTTAACACTTATACAAAAATATTTTTACGAAATAAGAAATAAAATATTTTTACAACAACCTATTTTTAATAAAATATAACGTTTTTCACCGAGTTCCCCGGCAGCGGCGCCAAAAACTTGATGTGTGCAGCGGTGTATACGAAATAGTATTATTTTTAATATGAAATACGGCGTAATATGATACAAGTTTTATTTATTTATATAGATGAAAAATACTTAAACCTTGCTACAACACTTATAGGCAGTGTACCTAATCGTACAGTAGTGTAGTTTTTAGTAAGTCCGGTTCGTTCCACAGGGAGCTAGTG
Source organism: Rutidosis leptorrhynchoides (assembly GCF_046630445.1). Taxonomy (NCBI): domain Eukaryota; kingdom Viridiplantae; phylum Streptophyta; class Magnoliopsida; order Asterales; family Asteraceae; genus Rutidosis; species Rutidosis leptorrhynchoides. Next base: position 150,810,449 of record NC_092339.1, read on the forward strand.
ATACGTACTATATTTTTAACAACTATATTTATATAAAATATATATATATATATATATATATATATATATATATATATATATATATATATATATATATATATATATATATATATATATATAAGTAGTAATAATATTATATAAAAGGGGGTTTTACCGTTTAATGACCGGTTTGTCGATTTTATATTTTAAGCGTAAAGATAAATGACGATAATATAAATGACAGAATTTAAATTGCGATAAAGTAAATTGCAGTAATTAAAATGACAGTAAATAAAGGTACGATGAAATATGAAATAAAAGTATTATGCTTATTTAAACTTCCGTAATCATGATGTTTGACGTTTTGATTTTAATTTATTTATCTGGGTTAATTGTCCTTTGTCCTGGATTTATTTGACACCTATCTGGTTTTTGTCCATAATAGTCCATCGGTCATAATTATAAAATGCTCGTTAAATTAATCTTATTCCCGAAGTCAAATATTCCAACTAATTAGGGATTCGAACTGTAACAAGGTTTTAATACTTTGTTTAATGATTACACCAGGTTATCGACTGCGTGTAATCCAAGGTTTTAATACTTTGTTAACAATTACACCAATTATCCTTGTATATAATCCACCCCTGTTTTAATGAGATATGAATATTAATTTACCCACTTGATCAGAATGAATAATCAATTACCCAACCCGAATAATTAATTAAATGATCGTAAAAGATGTCGTATAAACGTCACTAAATAGGACATACATAATCATTTTAATAATTATTAGATTAACTAATTTGAAGATAGGTTCGACAGATTCTAATGAGTTGTCATTCGATTAGACAATACCCCCCATCTATTAATAGTCAATAGTCCAATGTCCACAAGTGTCGGTCTTTTGTCCAAACCCGAATTATGGTACAAAATTCAATAACCCAATCTTAATTTTTAGTCCAACATCACGATTACTTCGACTCAAATAAGCATAATAATAACTTAGTTACGAGACATTAATTTAAAAAGGAAGAACATAGCTTACAGTGATTATTTATCGCGTAGCGTTACCCGGACAGAGCTCTGACTTACAAAACCTTAAAACATTTCTTACAATAACCCAATTATTATTAAACTTAATTTAAACTTAATATTATAAATATAAATATATATTACATTGATCAGAGGAAGGAAAAGAAAAAGATGTACATCATTCGTCCGAAAATTGCTCAATTTATAGATGTGGCCTGACTTTTGGCCCCATGCGATCGCATGGCCCTCTATGACAGTTAACATTGATTTGTTTTCTTCTTTGCCAACGTTTTATTTAAATATATATATATATATATTATATTTTTGTGCATAGTTGACTTGTAATTTTCGCTCCGTTGACTCGCGCGTTGATGCTCGGTTCATGTCTCGGTTCCGGATTTTCGAATGTCCTTTCGTACGCGGAGATATCTTGTACTTTGCGTTCCGCGGCTTGTACTCTTGTAATTTTTAGACGTTTCTCATCAATAAATTGAATCACTTGAATTATATTTTGTACATTTGAGCTTTTTGGTCATTTGCGTCTTTAAATCGTCGTTTTCTTCTTTTGTCTTCGCACTTATTTATTTAAACGAATATTACTTGAAAATAGAACAATTGCAACTGAAAACTTTACATATTGGAAGGATATTGTGCTTAAATATATGTTCATTTGGAGCACTATCAGTGGTCCTGTGTGGTGTTGATTTGGATGGCGGGTAGAAGCTTAGATTTTTAGATTGTAACCTTAGTTACTGTAATTTTTGAGGTCGGTAGAATCGCGGATTCGTGTAATGTTGATGTTAGTATTTAGAATTTGTTGTATCTACTAGCTTCTTGTCCTTTTTAATTTATAAAATTATTATTGCGTTTCATAAAAAAAAGCACAATACAATTAATTCCGGATTAATCTTCGAATTTTCAATTAATGATTCCAACAAGTTTTTGAGTTACCACGCTTCGATGTGATTGAAGTGTGGTTGATCATGTAAGAGCTTTTAACGAATATTGTTTGTGAATGTCTTCGTAAGATTTTTTTCGTACATAACTATATGTTTTCTCTTAAATTAATATAACATTAGTGAGGCTAACGTAACCCATAAAACAATTGTTATATTTAACTTAGACATTATGAATTCATGGTTGAAATTTATTGGATTTTAGGTGTATGTGGTAAAAATTATTTAAAAAAAAAAGGCAATTAAGAATTGAACACATGATCAATCCAATGATACACGTACATGTAACCACTCTTCCATGACTAAAATTCAATGAGAACAATATATATTTAATTTCCAAAAATATTGAGGTTTCATAATTGCTTTAAAAAATAAAAGAATGAGCGGATCGAACCTATGACCACTCAAATAGCAGACGCATTTGTAACCACTCTTCGACAAGTTTCTTTTTTGTTAGAATCAGGGAAATATCTATTATTATTATATGAAATTATGGATTTTCAGAAGGGGGATGATTCTCACACACTGTTTTTTGATCCTCACACACCCTTTTACCCTATTATTAGGGAGGAGTTCAAGTAAATTGGTGTGTGAGGATCAAAAAACAGTGTGTGAGAATCATCCCCCTTTTCAGAATAGGAAAAGTGGGTCAAAGTTGGTGGGGTCCGTTTTTTTTAAGTGGGAAAAGAAACTGGGCTGGGATGCTTTGCTGTTAATACTTTACCCCTTAAATCGTTGTTATTACAATTATAACATATTTCAACAGTAGCAATCAAAAAATTCTAATTGAATATAGAGTTGTAATCACTTGGCATCCATTAATTTGCTTGAAATTCAAGGGATCAATGAGAGTGCGACATATGACGCGAAAATCACATGTGATTAAAAAAAATTTATAAAAAAACTTTTTTACGAAAATTTTTTTTTCGCAATTTTAAAAAAAAACAAATTTTTTTGCGAAATTTTTTTTACAATCAAATCACATGTGATTTGTACAATTCAATCACATGTTACTGTAGAAAAAAAAAAATTTCAGTCACATGTGATTTCGTCACGCTCTATGTTCCTTTAATCTCAACTTAAATTATGTTCAAAATGAATATTCCTATATATATATATATATATATATATATATATATAGAATCCCGACCTATTAATTCCCAGATAGCTAATTTTGCAACCTTCCTCCTTAATATAGATAAGTTAAAATTAATTAATTAACCTTTTGAAGACGATGCGTTAGCCTTTTGAAGGGGCTAGTGAAGGAAGGGCATTTGCAGATGGAAGAATTGAAGGAGCTTGAACAAATACAGAATCTAATGTTGATGATTCAGCAGCAATCACTTGGCCCTTTATCTGATTCTTTTGACAACACCAATTATGCTGCTGATTCAAACCGCTTCCTTGCTAATTTCATCCTCTTCATGGTAATTATTATTATTATCATTATTAATTATTAATTATTTAATTTATTGCATCATTTTGATTGATTTTGTTACTGTACTATGTTTAAACATCTCACCATTTTCGAGGAATTCGAAAAGGAGAATGAACCAATCGTTAGGTTTTTTTTGCGTTTAGTTAGGGTTTAATCTGAAAATGAGTTGTGTAGAATACGATCGAGTGGCTATGAATTATTTGTAATGAATTGTTTCACCCTTCAGTTGAAGTTCGTAATGTATATGTTGCTAATGCATGAATATCATAATGAAGTTCAACTGATTATTTGTTAATCTGCTAACTTGATCTGTGAGTTACTTTTTTTATTTTTGCCGTGAAACGTACGCCTTAGAAAACTCAAACCACAATCATTGTTTGGGGATAATTTTAGAGAATTAGAGTTTATACAAATTTTAAATTACTTCAGCATCTTTTATCTAGTGGTTTATCCCATTTTTAATTTGTATGTGGCCATGTTGGTGTCATTTTAAGTCGATCACATATATTCAGCTCTAGTTGCTTTGCCAAAATCTTTTATAAAGGATATAAGCTTCGACTTGCCGCTCAGCTTGTTTTGCCAGCTGCACCTTAATGGTTATAACCCAAATCAAATTTCAAATTCTGATATGTTAATTGGTTTGGAAATGTGATGTTGAAGAGGAAACCGTGCGGTGAACTAGATGTGAGTCAAAAGTGGAAATTGATTTCTGAACATTTTCCAAAGGTTTGTTTCTTTTTTAAAAAGTTTCTTTCAGCTTAATTAGTAAGTTCTAGAAGATGAATTATACATACTAATGGTAATTGATCTACAGATTTCTTCTGCATTTTTCGAGGAATCATTATGTCAGCTTCGTGACAAAGGTATGTTACAACTAGAAAGGCAGAAAACAATACCGTATTTACTATTTTTATTAAGTACATTCTCTATTTTTCATGTTCATTGCTAATATCTTGGCGTATGTAACTTTTTCTTCTTGGTAAAAGATGATATGTTAGTTCAAAAGATTTTTATGTCACTCCCTCCATGTTTTCACAAGGAAATTTAGAAATAATCGTATAAAAAAAGTATTTAAAACAATGCAATGCTCACAGTTCTTGTGTTTTTCTTCTGTTGCAAGGTGTGTTTACTTATTGTTACAGAATCCACGGTTTTTTTACTCTCTAAAGTCGTATTACATCATTGTATACTACTTTTCTTAATACAATGTCACTTTCAGTTCTTATCTTTCTCTGATTTTTTACTTTTTTTTTTTCTGTATCTTTTTCCTTTTGGGTTTTATTTTTTTAAAATAAACTATGTATCTTGGTCTCTCTCCCCCATACCTCGCATGCGCGGAATTGGGTATTTTTGTTGTTGTTGTATGTATCTTGGTCTCTATATTTTATGATAAAAAATAAAGTAAATGAATGTTCAACCTCGTGCAGGTAATGCTTATAGTGAAGATTCTTTAGCACATGATTTTGATGATGACAAGGATGTTAAATTATCACAAACTGATTGTGAAGATGTGGCAATGGTTTCATTTGATTCAATGAAACGAGCAAATTCTACTTTAGAAGATTTTGTAAGTAATAACTCATCACCTACTTTTGAAGATTATGGTACTTTGTTTTACATTCATTGTTCTCCATTTTACCACATTTCTTTATGCTAACCTATATTATGGTTATCTATTTTTTTATATTTTTTTTTTCAAAGGCAAGGCCTTAAAGTTACAGCTCATGAGGATTGAACATGGGTCGGAATCTCAAGCCTCCAACCACTAGGCTACCCCACTGGGGTGTCATAGTTTATAACTTACTAGTTCATGATTATAAGTGTTAATGTGTATTAGAAACAATTTCTTATGCACTTTTGTTTGATGAAACTCGGCTTTTAACCTTTAACTGGCCTACAGTTATGAGTTAATAAAGGTAGATGATTATTTTGATACTGAATGTAAATAAGCAATCTCTTAAAGGAACAAAAATGGCCACACAATCCTGCTACTGTATTTCTAAAACTTAGGGTGCGTTTGTTTACCTCTTAATGGAATGGTTCAGCACTGAATGCTGAACCATTCAGCATTCAGTGCGTTTGTTTCTAACCTCTGATTGACATATGGTGCTGAATGGTTCAGAATTAAGCTCTGAACCATTCAGAGCAGAAACACTCTCTTAACCATTAAGAGCTTAAATTTTCTGTAATATTGTCCTGAAATCATATCATGATCACTTAACTAACAAGTATATTAAATTTCTTATTAATGTAACACTTTAATAAGGTAGTTTTATTCAGTTCATATCGTTCATTCTAAATGATTATCAAACAGCTTATTTTCATTCAGAGCAAACTTTATTCAGAGGCTCTGAACCATTCAGATTCTGAACCATTCAACACTAAATCATTCAGTTTTATCAAACGCACCCTTAATCTATTTCCTGAAGAAGGGAAGTTTGTACGGGAAGAAAGTAAGACCTAGAATTAGTGGATGTAACATCTGGAATACTATTCTCAAGGTTACAAAAAATGCTAATCAGGTAGTAATCGGTTGGGACCCTTAGAGGGAGTAATCGGGGATTAATCGGATCTTGACTAAGTTTGACTTTGACCGATTAATTGCGACTAATCCCCTATTATGGTAACCGATTAATTGGATGTTGACCAATTAATTCTGATTAATCCTTGTTGACCGAAGGTTGAACGAGGGTTGAACGAGGGTTGGGTTGACCGAGTTTGATTAATCGGTTAATAGAGTAATAGTTTAGTAAGTAATCGTCGAGTAATTCCAAGTTCTACATCACTCCTTGATCTAGCTTAGTTCTAGGTCTTCTCATGTCATGCATTTAACAAACAGTACAAATTATTCACAGACAAACATGAAATATATGTTTAACCGGGGTATAAAATATTCATTTGATAGGTAGGGACAAATTTTTTTCTAAGGTGTGCTGAGTATCCACAGAATTAATGATGAATGCATAATGTGTGAACTACATTAACACGAACTTGGTACAGGTTATTTTCTTACAAGTATCTGGTTTCATGCCGTTCAGGTGTATAAACATAGAAAGAATCATGCAAACCTCAACTTTCAAACACAAGTTTATTCAAACCAACAGTGAATTTCTCTTTACTGTTATTTGTAATAAAACCCTTTTATACAGATACTGCAACCCAAGGTTTAACATAGGCACATAACTGACTTATAATTTTTGGAAATAAAATTCAGTAAGCTTCAGCTGATGATTAATCTACATTGTTGACATATGATATGCAGTGCAGATCTTACTTCATGTTTCATGAAATCGATGTCAACAGTGCAGGATCTATATTCAAATACCTACCATGGCTTTCCTTCACAGAGAGTTACATTTATCAGGTATCTTACTCTGAAAATATGGAGTAAATTATGTTAAAGAAATTAAGTTTTTTTAAAATCCTGCGTTATGTAACTGATCTTATCTCTTTCAAATGCTTTAACGATACTGTAAAACTTACTTAAAAGTTTATTACTTTATTAGTACCACATCGGAATTCTTTAACATTCTGTGATTGTCTTCTGAATTTTGCAGTTGGACACCTTAAACGAGAAACTAGTGCAGTTTTCATTAGGAGAAAGTTCGGCCTTTACATTCCGACCACTTGTTGTTCTTTTAGAGCGCAATGGATTATATACTGATAGGTTAAAACCTCTTTTATCAATTTCAGGTATCTTTACAATGTATCATATGCTCATAGCATTCTCTTTATTTGTTGTCTTATAACAATTTAGGATCAGAGATGAGTTTAAGTGTGGGGAAGAATATTGGGCTCTTGAAAGAAAACTTTGTCATGCATTAACAAGTAAACAGGAGGCACGTTATCAAATTTTGATGCTTGTTTCAATTCGGAAATTAGTAAATAAATAGTTTTGATTTACTAGCTCTCACAAGCCAATTTGTGACACAGATTAAAGTGGAAGAAGTTATGAAAGCAATTCATTTGAAGTCCTTTGACTATCGGGTGCTGAATCTACTCTTGTACCAGTTGACAGGCAAAGAGGTAAATTCATTGGTAATCTTGTTTGTTACATCTGCAATAAGATATGCATTTCGTTCTATACTGCTTGAAACCAAACCCTCTATCGGAACCCATTTAAGTCAACAATTTGGTTGCATACTTGCATACATCAGCATAAATGTCCTGTTTTCTTATATATTTACTGTAGATAGATATGGATTTCTGATGAGGAAAATGAGTTGGGTGCCCTTGCGTTGCGGCGGGGGAACCTTAGCTAAATTCCATTGAGAAAAGGGAGGGAAAAAATAGAAGCAAATGACATAAATTGAAATAGGTAAAAAAACACGAAGTCTACCAAAAAAAAGAAGGAAAAAAGACATAATAATAATAATAACGATATTAATTAATTAATAGTAACATCAACAATAATAATTACAGTTATTTGTAATAAGTGAAAGATGCGTATTTGTAAAATTTGAAAAGTTTAGTATTGCATTTAAAAGTAAAAAGTGAAAAGTTTTATGTTGAATTGTAAAAGTTAAAAAGTTTAGTGTTGTATTGTAAAAGATATAAAGTTTACCATGTAAAGTTTTGTGTTATAAGTTAGAAAAGTTTAGTGTTGAAATGAAAATTTTGAAAAGTTGTAGAAAAGTTTAGTGTTGAAATGAAAAAGTTGAAAAGTTTAGCGTTATATTGTAAAAGTTATAAACTTTACTATTTATAGGTTATCTCTTTTAGGAGTGTAAAATTAATCATTATTAAGCAACATCATTAGCATTCTGATTGTTCCAATTTGTTTTTGTTTCGTTTGAAGCGGTGTAAAGATTAATGAAACACATATGGAATTTCTGTCAGTGTCAGAGTTCCTTGTGGAAGTATCCGATGACTTGTAAGTATCGTCCCTTATATATACCTTTTATTTAGAGATGGAACGGGTCGAGCAGATGGAAGATGCTCAATGTGTATATGATTTGGTCACAATCTCTTAAAAAAATAAAGGACCAATAATGTTTTTCATTATCATATCCAAAAATACATTAATGTATGTAATATCTGTTGATTTAATTAAAAAACAAAGGACAACAAATGTTTGTGGGTCAACCCAACTCCATTTGTTCTGAGCTGAACCTACTTTGACTGATTACCAAAAGAAATGGCGATAGATCAAATATGTATATTTCAATATGGATCTTTCTGGGATATAGTGGTTGGTTTTCACTTAATGTAATTTTATTTTTTCGTTTTTCTTTTTTTTTGAACCTGAAACATCTTCTACTTTTCCGAGGGGAAACATAACGAGTCTTCACTTCACTACTGTAGGTTTGACTATGAGGTCAGTCATCTATACCATGAGTTCTCATTCACACTAAAGCATTATTTGATTATACTGTAATCTGATTGTAAAGGTTAACGATGTTTAATGTAGGATGACGTTTTGGAGAATAATTTTAATATCCTGCGCATGTTTGTCAGAATATATGGAGCTTCTGCAGCACCGTCTATGCTTGTAAGTTGTCTGTTTTACAGTCAATGAGAGTTGCAAAAGTGTGTAGAATACATTCAAAATGAGTACCCGTCTTTTAAAAGATTCATAATATCCTGTTACTTACATCAGAAAATGTAAGTATTCGTCTTTTAACTTTTGCTGTGGTTTTCATGTAAGTAGGCGAAATGCATAACAGAGGCCGAGGAGAGGTACAGCGGCTTACTAAGAAGCTTGGATCATAATCTATCTATCAAATATCAACAAAGATGTGAAGAAGCCACAAAAGAAGGTTTCAACTAGTTTATTTATTAGTACTCATTATGTGATGCGATGCGATACTTGATTGGACACAACCTTTCTCCTCACTAGTTTCTCGTAAAGGTTGCAATTATGACCCAGTTACCGATGAATGGGTTGAATTTTTGACACTCATCTCTACGGGCTCATTCCAAACAAATTAGCATAAAAGGGAACATGTGAAATAGGTCAAAAGTCTCTTAAAACATTCTAATTTAATACGTACAACCTTCTATGTTATTTTAATCTGAAACATTTTATTATGTCTGTAACAATAACTATTATTCAGATTTGACACTTGTAACTAGTTAAAAAAGTTGATAAAAGTTGTTTAGAACGATAACTATTGTCTTTGGTTGATGACATTTATTTATGTTTTCAGGTGGGAAGGTATTTGGTCCTCCTCTTGGGACGTGGAGTATGCCACCAATTATCAAAGATGAAGATTTGTATAGATTTGAGGTCTCAAAAACTATGGCAACAGATAACCAAGTTCAAATGCGTACTAAAATGTTTTATTGAATATCATCAGCAGATTATGTAATTCATAGTGGGTCAAATTGGTGGTTTCGAATTCCCGGTATGATTCTTACTGATTTTAGAATTTGCCAAATGTTTTTAAGAATATAACTTTGTAAGTTGTATAAGAAATAGCCGTAAAATTTGATTTATCAATTCATTATACAATTTTACTCCCATAATTTAAATTGGGATCCCTTTCTGTTTTCACCTGGAGCAAATGTTATGCAGTGGACTGTTTGACACGGTTCTTTTAAAACATATTTGTTATGTATTTTACGGGGCATAACTATACTATTGAAACAGATTGTCTGACTTGAAATCTTGAATTATATACCCCGAAAATGCTGTCTTAGTTGTTGCTCTTAAACTGACCATATATTTGTCCAGTATTTGACCAAAATGATTAGATCCAAATGTAATAGGATACTACAAATATGTGTTTCTTTTGGAGTTAAGATTATTTTTCTCTCTCAAAGTCATAAAACTCATGTTTAAGTTATTTAAAATAGAGAAAATTAAAAATAAAATAAATGGCAATCATGTCAATAGTACTCACAAATTTTGAAAGATTATAATTGATAAATGACAATTATTTGCACCCTTTCAAATATACATCGAGCATCAATTTTCAATCATAGGCTGTGTTTGGTAGGAGAGATTGTGGGAATTAAAGGTTATTTCTCATGTAAATTTTAGCTTCTAATCTTGTTTAGTAGAATAGTAGGTAGTAATATTTTAAGAGCTTATGGAATAATAAACTCATAAACAAAATAAGTTAGTTGAAGTAGTTTATAATGATATAAAAGAAAAAGCTTATCAGATATAAAATTGCATAAATACCCTCACATAATTTCATATCGGGTGTATATATATCATTATACATCAATTCAAATGTTTAAGCTCAAACTACAACTAGCTTTAACCATACACATATAAAAAATTAAGTTTCACGTGCAAAGTCCCGTAACATCATTACTTTAGAATTTTTTTTTACAATGTGCATTTTAAATTAAATACGACACCACTAAATTTGACTAAAGAGCTCCATATTTTTAAAAAATTATAAAAAATTCAGGACCAATAAATTTTGATCTTGAATTCGCCACTGGTTATAACGTTCAACTTTTATCTTTTCTAGCTTCGCCTACAAGTTACTTCTAAAATAAACAAGAGTATTACTTCTTTTTTCTTATAAAAATTAACAAGATTTACATAAAATAAAAATACATGAAGTATTAGAGTATATGTGATACGTATATAACAATTGCTAAATCCGTTAGTTTCTTTCCGCATCTCCCAACCACAAGAACATAACCCATAACCCGCCACAACCAACACATTCATACTCTTTACAACAATTCTTAAATGTTCACATAAAAACTATCAGTAATAATTCATTCAATCATCAATGGCAGCTGCAATGGTGTCCAACACCATCTTTCTCCGTTATCCTCCCACCACCGTTCACAACCACACCTCTCTTTTTTCTCTTCACAAAACCAATCCTAGTACACATTCATATTCTTCATCGATAACAACAAGCAGATCATTATTAAGGTCAGTTTCCATTTGTTCTGCAACTTCAAGAGCAATGGAAGCGTTGATATTCGATTGTGACGGAGTTATTCTCGAATCAGAAGACCTGCATCGACAAGCTTACAATTTCGCTTTCGCTCACTTTAATGTTTGTTGTCCTCCCTTTACTCAGCCTCTTAACTGGGACACTGAATTCTATGATGTTCTGCAGAACCAAATCGGTGGTGGTAAACCGAAAATGAGATGGTTTGTTTTCATCCTCTAGATGGGGGCAGATGCCCCCACGGCCCCACCCCTTCAAAATTTTTCAAATTACATTAAAAAACTTCTTTAATGGGTATTAGTAATATTTCATAACTTCTGCCCCCTTAAATAGTAAAATAATATTGTTTGCCCCTGGATGATTTTATCCCAGCTTCATCCATGAACTAATGTATATGTTTCAGGTATTTCAAGGAGAATGGTTGGCCTACTTCGACGATATTTTCCAGTCCTCCTGAAAGTGATACCGACAGAGCTACATTGATCGATACTCTTCAGGTACGTTCATTTAGTTAATGATTTCGTAAACGGTGAGTAAATGAAGTTGAATAGTGATTTTTTTATGTTGTTAGGATTGGAAAACAGAAAAGTACAAAGATATAATCAAGTCTGGAACTGTAAGAAGTAACCATTTATTTTTATCTTATTTTATTTTATTTTATATATGATATGATAAATATATATAATGTTCTTAAACTATGGTTGACATGTGATATTGGCAGGTTGAGCCTAGACCAGGTGTATTGAGATTAATGGATGAGGCAAGAGCATCTGTAAGTATAGTTAGATTAGAATATTAGATATATTTATTTGCAATATAATTAATGACTTTTTATTTTTAATTATTGAGGCAAAACTTGTTCTACTGCAAGTTTCAAACAATACATGATTGATCTGGTTACATATTGTGCAAACTGCAATCAAATTGGTGTTACTGTTACTTAACTGAAAATAATTTGCTTGTTATTGTTTTATTTATATAAAGGGCAAAAAGGTTGCAGTATGCTCTGCTGCAACTAAAAGCTCAGTTGTCCTCTGCTTGGAGAATCTTATTGGAATGGTAAACTCTAATTTCTATATAATTTTACTTTCGTTTATTTATCTGGTTGTTTATTGAGCTATTTCTTCTTGTTTCAGGAGCGTTTTCAAAGTCTTGATTGTTTTCTTGCAGGTACATTTTTATAATGCATTTAAATACTTATAAGTTTGTATTTCATCAATTACTTACTGTATAGAAGTAATGATCATGATAATAATAAATATAACATGTTTTGAACTACCCATTGTCTAAGTGTCTAAAAGCGCTTTTGGGTAGTAGCCCTTTGTCGCATCATAAGTGCTAAAGGTAAGTACTATTTCATTTACTCATTAGACGAATATTCCGACTCATCAAAACAATAAACTATAAGTAGTTTAATGTATATCAATTGTTATATTATTTCGGTTTTCAGAATATTATGTTTTGTAGGTGATGACGTAAAGGAAAAAAAGCCAGACCCTTCTATATATATTACAGCCTCTAAGGTAATAATCAATAAGCATCTCGATTGGTGCCTGTTTATATAGAAGTTATCATATTTGTACTTACACCTTTAAAAAAAAAATCATATTTGTACTTACAAGTTACAAGTAATTACATTTGTTCTTTATTTTTCCCAGAAACTAGGAGTTTCAGAGAAAGCTTGTCTGGTTGTAGAAGATAGTGTTATTGGTCTACAGGTTGATTATTATCTTTATTGATAACTTCAAATATGCAACAAAGACTGAATAAATCAGTTCTTAATATCTTATACCATACAAAGTTTTTGTCTAAAATTTGCATATTGAAGTATAATATCAAGATGAATAACATCTGCAGGCAGCGACGAAAGCTGGAATGTCGTGCGTGATTACGTATACATCTTCAACTGCAGAGCAAGATTTTACAGATGCAATTGCAAAATTTCCTGATTTGAGTGACGTAAAGTAAGCTCCCACTTTGAGTATTACAATTAGACTATAGAAGTAGCAAAATGGGCGGGTCAGGCAGGTTGGGTAACAGGTTAACAGGCAGTTCGGGTTGGCTCTTTATATCCCTTCTAAAACTAGTTAGCACCTCTAAGATGAAGAGACAAATGATATGTTTTAATAATATAGACTCTGATACCAGGGCCGGTCCCGAGAATTTGAGTGCCCTTAACGAAACGAAAAAAAAGGGCCCTTAGACCCTAACGAATAATATATACGAGTAATATAAGGTAATTAAAAAAATGACAATTAACGTCATCAATCGTTAAAGATTATTACTGTTACTTTATTCAATCAATCAGTTTGTTAATTAAAAAAAAATATTGCATAGCATTATGAAACTACCCTTGAGGATATGGCAGATGTGTGAACAAACTGGAAAGAAATAGAATAGTTGTATGAATGTTATGGATAGAAATCAATCAAGTATGGTTGATGATATAGTCAATTGATGGAAGAAACAAAATAAATTTTTTTTAATTGTGGTACACATTTGGGAACGGTCTTTATAATTCACTCTAATATGATAACTTATACTAACTAATAACAAATAGTTCATGATTCTACAATATTTTCAGTTGAAATAATGTAGCAGATTCAATTTTGGTTAATGCAGTAGATTCAACTTTGGACAGTCACTTTCTCCCACATCGGTGTTTAAGAAATAAAATATATTCTATAAAGTGCAAAGGTGAACTCTAACGTGCTATCTATAAAATGCAAAGGTGAACCAAGCGTTGGGTTGTAAACAATGAAGTAAAGCTTGGCCTGTTTTTCTTGTGCCTGGGCTTAGTAATAGCAATAAGTTTTCGTAATTGGGCCCCCAAAAATATTGGACCTTGAGCAAGTGAACACCTTGCTCCCCCTTTGGGCCGGGCCTGTCTGATACAATGATTCTGCATACATCATTTAGTCATTTTTAAGTCAAATAAACTGGTTTTCAACTTCAATTCACTTGATTTTTTGTTTTTAAGTTAACTTGTCGCATACGTTTTTTATCCAGATTAAAAGACTTGGAAGAGCTGCTAGAAAATGTGGTTGCTGCGTAAGCAAGTGACCACATCTCGGTAAAATGCAACCATAAATATGCAGAAGTCATCAGCCAGAGATGGTTATTTAATGCAAAGGATGTTTATTTTATGAAAACACAATAAAAGGGTGTGATTTTTTCAGTATAATAGTACCAGCAAGTCTATTTTTTTTAAGTTGCAAACATTGTACATAGGCTGGTCACTGGTTTACGATGATCGACTTTTTAAACAATTGTTTAGAATTTTTTTTTTTTTGGTAAGCGAGAAAACCCTTCCATGAATGAGCACATTGGCTCCCAATAGAAGGTAAAACCTCGGGTAATCAAACACGAGACCTGGTACCAAGTGAGTTGCGCATTATGCGCACCCTCTAGTCACACTCCATTTTTTTAAGAATTTGGCATAGCCAGGAATTGAACCCGGGTGGTGTGCTTCATCGGGCAACTCAAGTAGCGGGCCACTCAGGCAAGCCTGCGTGGTTAATTGTTCTGAACTTTATGTACAAAAACGAAGCATAATAAATGAAGAAAACATATGAACACGAAGAATAATAAATGAACAAATGTTAAAACTACTTCAATATTTCCTAGATCTGTTCAACAAATTATACCCATAGATTATGAAGTAATGAACACTCACCGATCTTAATATTCATTAGAAGTACACGAGTAACTGAATATGTATGGTGACATGAATTGCATATGAACGAACCATTTTCAAAAATTATACATATATTTAAAAATTATACATATAAATAATTTATCACAAAACCCGTTCAGTCAACTCGTTGTTCAATGAGGAAGGATTTCATGTGTTTGTACATTTCTTTCGGTTTCTCCTCGTTAATTGCATGCCCAGCGTTCTTCACAATTACGAGTTTGGCGTTTTCACCTAAATGACTGACAAAAACAGCAACGTATCAGAAACAGAACTTGAAAAAAAAGATTAAGATTAAGTGAACATTTGGATGGATTCGTACCTTTTTAATCTGTGAGCTAATTCTATTGGAAAGATTCGATCGTGATCTCCCCAGAGGATCAATGTTGGCTGAACACAGATTCATCATCGAAAATGAGATTATCGGTTACTAACCAAAAGATAAGAGATGGATTAAATATATGTATGAATTTGATGTATGGATATAGATATGCCTGAGTAATCTTTGGAAGATTGGAGACTTTTCGACCTTTATGTATGCTTTCAATCAATTCTCGCCGTTCTTGAACAAACTCTGAGTTCATTACCTTCCAATCGAAAAACATGTGGATCAGAACAATCTATTATTACTATATCAGTTTTTTAAACTCTTAAAAATGATGCAATTCAAGGGTGCTAGGATTTGTATTTTCTGGAGTGATTATGAAGACAAAAAATCAGTTGCTTAACGTATAACTAAGATACATAAATAAGTATGTTTAGATTGACTTCTATGATCAGTTTTGACCAAACTAAAGAGACCTAAACAGTATAACCCTTTACCGTCTCTTCAACTAGCAAATAAGCTTTGAAACACATCCAAATTAGAGTGAGTTGTTTTCATCTAACACAAATATCTCTGCTTTTTGGATATACTTTGACAATAAAAGTCAATGGTGTAACCATTTTACCGAGCACTTTTTGGGTTTATGACACTAAATCGTGATAATATCTATCAACCGTTTCTTGACAAATTGATATAATTCATCTAAATATTGAAGTTACTAGAAACTATATATATATAACATAGTAAATCCATTCCAATATAGCCCAGAGATTGGCGCAGTGATTACAATGTAGCAATAGCTCAGTGGTACCCGGTACATTTGAAGCCGGGACCCAAATAGGCGCATAGTGGGATAATGGTTGCTTCAGTCAAATGTGTGGGGACCCGGTGGAGGTAATTTTTTGGCATCGGATTCTTTCGGGGTGGGTCTGGTGGGTTTCCAAAAAAAAAAGTGTTGGGTCCCTGCCAAACGTACACCTTTTGAACTTAACATAGCCCCGTGAATGGAGTCCGATATACTCACAAGAAGTCTCAAGTTTAAACCTTACCAATATTTTTTGGGGTGGTCAGGATAACCTGGTTAGGCTGTGTACACTGAGTAGAAATACTTGCCCACCCTGGCACCCCATGTAACCTAAACAGCGAAAACCTTATCCATTTATAGAACAAAGTAATAGTATCTTTGAACTCACATCAATAAAATCGGAGAGGAAGCAAGATGGCACACTTATAGGAGGCTTAAAGAAAGCCATTTTCATCAACTCCCTCAATTTTTCGGGCGTTTGAGCCAACAATATAGCTGTAGCATCTTCGATACTATTCACACTGAGCAACCCTTTATCCATATCGCTTACGTCAAAACAAACACCCGAACTAACGATCACCACCTTGTCCACTCTCTCCGCAAAAGTAACCGCCATACTGTACGCCACAAACCCACCGTAACTCATCCCCATCACCTGCAATTCATTCACCATTATTCTTTTTAAAATACTCCGAAAATAAAATACAATGTTACCACCAGATTTTGTTTTTCCAGTAATATAGGGTTATTTAGAATTGCTTATTTAAAAGTTTATCTGTTAATCTGCTTAGTTATATATGCTCATTAAATACATAAAAAATAAGTTCTTAAATAAGTTTTAGATATACCACTTGCTACAAATTTCACAGATCAAATTTAATCTTTACCTAGTTAGGTTAAACAATAAACATTAAATTAAATTAAACTCAATAAATAATCCTCCGTATAATAATGATAATGAGTATGAGTATTTATAATAGGGCAATACAAAATAATAAATTGCACAGTTCTAATTACTTTTTAAAGCATTAAAACGCTTAAAATAAAAGCAACATAAACACCCCCAAAATTAATATTGTTTCATAAATCCACACCACTGACCTGAATCTTGCCAACAAGTCCAGCAGCATCTAAGGCCGCCATAACGCACTCGGCTTGGAAGTGTTCGGTTCGTTCGGGTCGGGTAGTGTGGGAGGATCCGAAAAACAAAAGATCAGGAATATAAACATTGAACTTAGTAACAAGTGGAGCAATAAAATCATTGTATTGCCACATTGCGTTGGCACCGAATCCATGAATAAGAAGGAGATTGGGTTTGTTTGGTTTATGGGTTTTAGGGATCCAACAGTGGATCACGGTGGCACCATCGTGGAGGTTAACGGTGGTTGATTTAAGACCAGTCCGACTAAAAGAGTACCTGAAACACCTGTCTCTTGATGCTGTGAAACTAAAGCAGGTTGCCATATTGATTATTAATTATTACAGTATTTATTATAATTTGAAGTATTAATCAATAATTTTGGGATGAATTGTGTGACATTGATCCGATGAGAGTTTGACGGCGGTTATTGTTAAGACAGGGTTTGGTTGGGTTGTTTTAGGTATAAAATGTTGAGCTAAAAACAATGATTCGTCGAAGAAAAAGTTGGCATCCTAGATTTTACTTTATCTAATTTAATACTACGTACTTCATACTTCATCGACTTAAAAAGAAAAAGAAAATTATTTTAAAATATATATACATAGATTAATGCGCGTGCAATAAATCTTATATCTCATTATCAGATTCAATTATGCAACATGTAATTATCTCATTTAATTATGCCACGTGTAATCACCATATCTTTCTCTAGAATAAACTTATCATATTTTATTTACACCATATATTTCTCTAAAATAATCTTACCATATTTTTCTCTATAATAAATTTACCATATTTTTCTTTAAAATAAACTTACCATATTTTTCTGTAAAATAAATTTACCATATTTGTTTTATCAATCTTATTTTAGTTTTAACTAGTTAAGTGGACCGCGCTTCGCGGCGGTTTGAAAAAAATTTTTGTTTATGATTTCATATGATTACAATCCAATTTCAAAAAATGACTATGAAATTTGCGGTAATAATAATAATACATAGCCCAAGTACGCAAAGCAAAATCGCAATCAAAAGAAACACTAACCAACTACAACCGTTTTTAGTTAATAAAATACATCATCTCAAAGTTCACAAAATTTACAACGAAGCCAATTACCAAATGCAAAACACAAAACAATTAGCAATTGCAATCTAATGACGACACGAAGGACAGATTATGCGAACCGGGATTTTAACGGATAGAAGCAGTCACCGTATTTCAAAATCCAGAGTTAGCAACGCGGGAATGTCGTACTGTCTTTTGTAAAAGAAATGCCAGGATTTAATGAATAAAAATTCTTGTAGCATAGCTAATGATGCAAGTTCAAAAAGCTTAAATTGAGATGATGGACAATTATGCAAGGGCTAGCGCTAAAACTCACTCAGTTTGGCATAGCTTCAAGGGAAGCATACTCTTCTGGTTTATGAGAAAACTCTACAAAATCAACACTATCCATAACTTTTCCATACAATTATAACACAATTTTGACTGCTAGCTTAACAATTTAAAAAACTTTTTCAATTAAGAAAGCACAAAATCCAACAAAAAATCTAATAAAAGGTGGAGTATAATTTAAAAAAAAACAAATTGCTAGTTGAAGGATATAAACATTACTCATGACTTATTACTTATATCCATAAAAAAGAATGGTATGTAAATGTTTAGTAATATGCAAGAAAGTGCTTTTAATGAAAAGGATTTGTACAAATACTAAAGAGATGTAGTACCTTTATAACCATGAAGCTGAGCAACGATAAGGATGCCATTTCTATCTCCACATAAACAAACAGATGAACAAAAGGTTACCAAGTTTAGAAACAAAAGAAAGGTCAATAAACAGACTCAAATTACAAAGGGTTGAAGAAAGATTTTACTCAACCTGAGAAAGGATAAATTATATTGTCACCTCAAAGATGTGTGTATATTTCCTGTTGTGTAGTCTAATGTACACCCAAAACTTAGTGTTTATTTCTGTTGTTTGTATTGTTTAATGTGTAATCTCTAAATTATTTTTATTGTTTATTGATGGGAATGGAATAGAAAGACTAATGAGTTAAAGAAAATTCTGACCAGTGCAAGCTTCTTGTAATCATTCTTGACCTCTGCTTTAGTGCATTCCTTGTTCAAACCCAAAACTTGATAAAAATCATTGCTTTTTGTTCCACTACTACACATATTTCTAACACCCGAGATCAAAATTTTAATATGTGATTTAAAGATAGAACAGAATAAGTACAGAATGTCCACATTAAGGTTTAAGTACAGAGAAACATAGATCTAGTGTATATTAACATATCTATCAATTAGAGAAATTCGCAAATACAACCCAAAAGGCACTGAACATATCAAATGTGTAGGCGTTAACAGCTGTTAGAAGCTTAGAAAATAAAAAACATCACAAACCAAAAGCGTATGATCTCTAACAGGATTAGGTAACTCTGTAGATACATAGTTGTCTATGTATTTGGAAGTAAAGGTCATCGCAGAACTTCGAATCCATAAAAGCGGATGACAATGGGGCATACCGCGCTTTTGGAACTATATAGTGTATTTCAACATAATAAATGATATCAGAAAGCATATCAACTAACAACCAAATATAATATAAGTTGTAGTGAACTTTTCTAGTATAAACCATCTTATAGGCTGACAGTTGACAAAACATTCAACTAACAGTTAACAATGCTCAAATAGTACTCAGATTATGCTCTGATTAAATTGGTGTACTTTTGGTAATTTGACTATAAATGACAATCAAGTATCTGTCAATTAAAATCTAATATATAATACAATAAACTTTTTGACTACACAACATCTAAGAAGTCAACAATTAACAAAACAATGACATTACTATATAATCAAAAGCCATGACAGTACTTATATTTTCAGTTGCAACATGTTAAATAATTAGCTAAATAGAAATTACTCTGTAACATTCAAATAATGATTCATACCTGCTTTTACAGAACCGAATAGTTCATCCTCTTAAAGAACCGAATAGTTCATCCCGGTGACTGCTTAATGTCTTTTTTATTTTTTTGCAAAATTTTCTTATCAAAATCAAAACTACAATCAAACAAATAATCTACAAATATATCCCAATACCACTTACACATATAAATACCCCAAAATACAAATCAACACTCTAAAAGAAATCAAAAGTTTGGCTCAAAACTAAAAGAAACCTCAACACTAAAAGAAACCAAAATATACATGCTGCTATTATTTTCTGATTTCTATCAACAAAGAAAACAAAATCAATGGCAGATTATCACATTCCCGGTGAAGTGCGAAAAATCCGGAACCCACCACCAAAACGGTTTGGGCAGGATCAGTAGTGCCCCATTTCCCTGTTACCCTTTAAAAAAATATGCAGCGTATTTAAAAATACATATTTAGAGAAATTAAGGATGATATCCAATACTTACCTGACAATGAGCAGAATACAACAATATCCCATAGGTACGTTGCTTCGTACATTGCGGGCCATCCATACTTTGTAGACCTTTGCTTTTAGTGCCATGTTGCTCTGATTTACCTTTTATTCAATTATCATTAGCGGTTGTTCCATCCTGCAAAAAAATTGGATCATTTTAAAGTGATGCCATAAGTGTCAACACACAATTGAAAGACTAATAAAAGTTTCTTGTTTATAAGCCTTCTATTCTACTCGCATCGTTTGGCGGAAGTCCCCCACCTAAAATAAATGACTTACCACTGAAAACTAATGCTTGGTTATCTAAAATATCTCGTAACGTTCTATCTAGGGTTTCGAAGCATTTCTTATCATTCATAGGCGCTACGTCCCAAACGATTAAATCCATCTCTTCCAGCTGGTAAACAAATGAAGTAACATTAATATAACATCAGCAATAACATAAAACATCAGCAACATCAATAACATAATACAGTAGCAAAAATATAAAGAAGTACCAACACAAAATTATACAGCAGCAACAGTAACAAAAGAAATTAAACAGTTTAAAATTAGGCAACCAAACAACAGCAACAGTAACATAACAGGTAAACAATCTAACATTATGAGTTCCTTAAATAATGTAAGTTTGATACCAATTTTTCACTTGCTACTAAACGATTAAAACTTAAAATTTCTCAAGGAGACTCCAGCGGATGATACATAAAAAACAAAACAATCAAAAATTAACCAAATGTAAAATAGCACATCATTAAATAATTGTTAAGTTCAAAAGTTTCACACTCAATGTCTTTTGAAATTTACTGTCTTTTTAAACATCAAAGTGGACCTTAGAGAAAATAAGATGTATAATATCAGTAAAACATCAACACCTTTTGATCAACTAAAAAACTGAAAAGTAGAAATACCTGTCAATCTCCATTTCTTTTCTGTCTCACTTTCTTCAAAAATGTCGAAACAGATTCATTATTTGTTAAAGAGTTATTGATTACTTCAAGAAGCAACAATTATTGACCCGCAAAATCATCAGTAGCAATCATCAATGCAAAGATGGACGAACACCCCCGAAATCGAAGTTTCAATCGAAGAAGCTGATAGTTATGCGAGGTGTATATGAAATAGCTTATATTTTACAAGGAAATAATATTAAATACGATACAATTTTACACAAGATATTTATTTATTTATAGAATGGATATACTTAAACCTTGCTACAACACTTATAGGCAGTGTATCTAATCGTACAGTAGTGTAGTTTTTAGTAAGTCCGGTTCGTTCCACAGAGAAAAATCTTTAAACAAAGCTTAACGCTATATTAGTTTTAATTTATAAAAATACAAATATATAAAAGTAATATTATTATTATAAAGGGGGGTTTTTACCGTTTATTGACCGGTTTGTCGATTTTAAAACTTTAGTCGCAGTTAAAACCTAATGTAAAATATTAAAAATAAATAAAAGACTAAATTTAAAGCGTAAAGTAAATAACGATAATGAAATTACGATAAATAAAAATGCGATAAAATAAAATTACGATAATTAAAAGTGCAATTAAATACAATAATAATAAATAAAAGTGCAATAATTAGAAGTGCAATTAAATATAAAATAAAGGAAATTAAATATGAAATAAAAGAATTATGCTTATTTAAACTTCAGTAATCATGATGTTTGACGTGTTGATTTTAGTTTTATGCCCATGGGTTAATTGTTCTTTGTCCTGGATTATTTAATATGTCCATACGGATTTGTCCATAATAGTCCATCAGTCATAAATACAAAGAGCGAAAGCCTTCGTCAAATTATTCTTATTCTCGAAGTCAAATATTCCAACTAATTGGGGATTCGAATTGTAACAAGGTTTTAATACTTTGTTTAATGAATACACCAGGTTATCGACTGCGTGTAAACCAAGGTTTTACTACTTTGTTAACAATTACACCAATTACCCTTGAATGTAATTCACCCCTGTTTCAACAAGTCTATTAACTATTAATCCAGTTTCGTGTCCGGTAAAATGAATAATTATTGGTATTTATAGATATCCCGCCCACCGTACCCAGTCAAGCGTATGTGGTTATATATAAATACGTTAAATTATAAGTTTGTATATTAAATTAACAAGGTATTGTTTAGTTAATATAAAACCCATTAATAGCCCATAGTCTAATTTTCACAAGTATCGTTCTTTTATCCAAACCCCAATTATGGTACAAAGCCCAATTACCCAATTTTAATATTTTTAGCCCAACATCATGATTACTTCGGTATTAAATAAGCATAATAATAACTTAGCTACGAGACATTAAATTAAAAAGGTTGAACATAACTTACAATGATTAAAAATAGCGTAGCGTTACACGGACAGAATTTCGACTTACACCCTTACAACATTCGCTAACATACCCTTATTATTAGAAATTAAAATTAAATTAAAATTAAAATTAAAATATAAATTATATATATATACGTTTACATATATTGAGAGATAGATAGATTTAGGATATTTTTTTACGATCAGAATGCGCGAGCTTTTATAGGAAGTTTCATAATTGGGGGCTCCGCGAGTCGCGGCACTTCTCTCCTTCAAACTCCGCAACTCGCGGAGTTTGATTTTACAGCTCACTCCATTTTGGATCCTTTCTTGCCGACGGATTTTAAATATAATATAATATATATATTAATTTTAAGAATTAATTATATATTATATTATATTCATGTGCATAGTTGACTTGTAATTTTTAGTCCGTTGCGTCGAGCGTTGAGAGTTTACTCAGGTCCCGGTTCCGGATTTTAGAACGTCCTTGCGTACAATTTAATATCTTGTACTTTGCGTTTTGAATCTTGTACTCTTGTAATTTTGAGACGTTTCTTATCAATAATTGGAACCTCTTTGATTGTATTTTGTACTTTTGAGCTTTCTGGTCGTTTGCGTCTTCAATTCGTCGAATCTGTCTTTTGTCTTCACCTTTTATTATTTAAACGAATATCACTTGTAAATAGAACAATTGCAACTAAAAGCTTGTCTTTCTTGAGGAATAATGCTATGAAATATATGTTCGTTTTTAACATTATCAAATATTCCCACACTTGAGCGTTGCTTGTCCTCAAGCAATATAGTCTTGAAATACTAGAATCACTTCTTTATTCTTCACACTTTGTACATCAGTGATTTCTATACGGCGGTATGAACAATGGTAGTAACGATGTGTTTTACAGTCCCACATGACTATAAAATTTAGATCCTTTAAGGAAATTGGATCTTTATGAAAACATTTGATCTTTTGAAAATTTCATTCTAGTTTTTACCCTAGATAAGTTTTCCGGAATAACCCTTCACCGGTGTTTGCAAATTCTTTTTGTGGGTTTGGTGGGTTTCAGATTTGAAAATTTTAGCTCAAAACTTACGGTTTTGTGTCACCCACTTTCTAACCTTGTATTAGGAAAGCAACACGTCCAGTATACTTGCTCCGTATATTACCTTTCGATAAACTACCGTCCGGTTGTAAAGGAAATCGTTGAACAAGCAACTGTTAAGGCAATGTCCCCTGACATGCTTTTAATTATGGTCTATAACGTGTCGGACGCAATT
This sequence comes from Rutidosis leptorrhynchoides, assembly GCF_046630445.1. NCBI lineage: Eukaryota > Viridiplantae > Streptophyta > Magnoliopsida > Asterales > Asteraceae > Rutidosis > Rutidosis leptorrhynchoides. Next base: position 150,834,712 of record NC_092339.1, read on the forward strand.
ACTATCCTTGGTAGGAGTAATAGTAAAGCTCACCCTTATAATTTTCCGGTCTGGCACAAGGTCCTGTCTTTGACCATGTTATGCAACCACCATTCTTACTGTTGACACCCGATTTGGTTCAGGTGACCTAATGAATTCCAGGTGAATTTCTAGGATTTTACGTTCAAAGGTAATGAATGCATTGAAAACGGGTTTTTAGAAAACAAATCGGTTTGTAATTTTTTTGATCAAAATATTTTCTCGTTCAAGCTCAAGTTTAGATATCATTGAATTTCATGAGTTTGTAATTCTCAATCTTTAAGGTCAATCTCTAGGATTGAGTAATATCAGTCTTAAAAGCTGATTTTTGATCTTTAAGGAGATTATCCTTTCTGGGGATCTGATTCATTAGTCTTATCAAGCTAATTTGCATGGTGCCCCCCCATTGTACGAGATAAATCCTTCTCATGGTTAGGATAAATCTGACCACTTGGCGACCCTGTTTGATGCTGAGGTCCGTGGATTTCCTGCTGATTTTAGTGATGACTTTTCTAGATTTTTCGTCAACCTACAGCTGGTCTGGACGACAACTTCATGACCTAAATCAAGAAGCGCGTTTCTTTTTCGGAAGACTTTACTTCCTTTTAATGATGGAATTGATTCATCGTGTAGATCCATCTTTCTTACAGTAAATCGGGTAAAACTGATTAGATTAGTTCAAAACAAAAGTATCTTCAATTATTTGTTACATAAATATGTGACATATGTTTAAAATTACTTGGTGAATTTTCCCACACTTGGCTTTTATTTTTCCTTTTTGTTCTCCTCTATTCCATTTTAAATGAATTTTAACATTTTGGTTTGTTTCTCAATTTATGTCCTTTCCGAGGTAACAATAATTTCGGTGTTAACACCTAATTTTATCGTTCATAAATATGTATAAACATGATTTTGAGTTCATTTAATTAAAAATTTTGAAATTTTTTTACTATAATTGGGTAGTCAGTATATAAGACTAGGGCTGTTCTTTATTATCAGAGAGCACTAGATTCTAATACAACTACTGCTTTACTAGTATTTCTAATGGTAACCAAGTGTATAAAGTAAAAATTTTAAAATCCGAAAGAATTTAACCCCTTCCCACACTTAAGATCTTGCAATGCCCTCATTTGCAAGAAATCAGTAACAATTTAAATTATTGAGGGTGATTAGCGTAGAAAAATGATTAAATTTTACCAAAGTTTCCAAACATATTGGCGTTTGTTTGCTGAATGATAAATGGTGCATATCATTTGTTCATTCCGTCTTGTTGTTATTTCACATATATTTTGCATCTTGTCGTCAAAATTTGTTGCTTTTGCTGAACTTAATGCCAGTCTTTGAAAATGCGTTGTTTTACCCTGTTGTGTACATAAGATAAACTGCAAACATATATACATATTTTTGAAGTTTGGTATATTACCCCACATTCAAAAATTATTAAAATCTAATAATAAAAGTTAGAAAATTATAAAAACTATTACAATATCAACATAAGTTCTAAATGTAGTAACATTACAAAAATAAAATAAATAAAACTAAATAAACTAGGGTTGATACTGATACCAGTAGGGGTTCCATGCATAACCGTATGTGTTATAAAATGCTTCAGCTGGGTTATAAGTAGGATATGATGGTTGCATCTCTATAGACCAGGGAGGAAATACGGGCGTTGGAGTAGGAATATAGTTTCTACCTGTGGATGTCTTCCATTATATCTAGCTGTTGATTTCTCTCAACCTGTGGATGTCTTCCATTATATCTTACTGCGGCGTTATTTCGCCTCTTCAAAACCTTAGCACCATGATATACATTTAAACCAATTGTATCGTGGGGTTCTGGTTCTTCGATTAATAATCCCCCCCGACTTATATCCACATTGAGATACTCAGCAATTAATGTAATAAATATACCACCTCCTATTATACTGTGCGGTCTCATCCCCCTAACCATAGCTGATAAATAATAACCCACACAATAAGGTATACTTACAGCGCTTTGTGGGTCTCGAATACACACGTGGTAAAACAAATCCTGTTCATTTACCTTTTCCTTATTTTTACCTCGCTGTGTAATCGAAATCGCTAGAAACCTATGAATTACTCTTAACTCAACTCTATCTATATCCAAATAAGAGTAATTTCCCCCTTTAAATCGGTGATGACTAGTCATTTGACTCCATACACCATGCGTATCAAAATTTTCATCAATCTTCCTACCATTCAATATCAACCCTCGACAATCGGCAGATGCTAGCTCCTCAGGCGTATATATACGTAAGGCCTGAGCCATGTCTAGTAGAGACATGTGGCGCATCGAACCTCCTAACAAAAATCTAATAAAAGTTCGATCGGTTAAACTAGCTACCCGATCATTTATTTCTATACTACACAATAATTCTTCACGCCATACTTTATATACAGGTCTACGCATGTTGAATAATCGTACCCAATCGTTAAAAGTAGAATTACCATACTTCTGTGTAAGTAATTCCCTAATTGGCTCGGCCAATTCTATAGCTTCTAACGGTTCCCATTCTATTACCCTAGGTACTTCAACAGCTTTAGAATGAAGAGTGTGCAATCCCCTTTGGTATTTTGGATAATCTATCCAACGTCTGTCTAATCTTAAGTTCGGGTGCAAATTTTCCACGTACATATCTGAAAATGTCATAACTAGATGAGGTATATCTTGTTTGTAATAGTTATCAACATCCTGTTGTTCCGCATTCTCAGGAGGAGCAATGCGAGCTTGGGATGAAGATTCACCCCTTTCAGTCTGCAAAACACATTAAACACAATTTTTGTGCATCCAAATATGCATTAGTGTCAGCAAAATCATCAATCAAAATAATTACAATTACATGTTCAATTTATATCAAACTTATGCTCATTTTCATATTTTTATCAAATCTACACTTTTTCAAATAAGCATATACGAAAATGTTTGCCAAGTTCATAAGCATTCAACTTAAATAACATATCAAAATAATCATTATTAGCAATTAAACAAGTTTCAAATGGCATTATCTCTCAAAAATCAAGTTCATGAATTTTAGACTTGAAAAAGTCCACTTTAATTCTCAAAAATCATGTTTAGGCTCAAAGTTTGGATCATTTAACTACCTAAACATGTTACACTACTTAATTTAGCAATAATTCATGACAAAAATCGGCCATAACCTGTTTATATCAAAAAGCCCCAAATTGCTCAAGAACACAAACCATAGATTACTCAAAATTTGAAGTTTAAGGCTTCTAATCATGTTAAATAGCATCAATCTAGGTTATACAAGCATAATACATAAACAATTTAAGTATAATTACACTAAAAAGCATCAAAATTGAATTGGGTATAAAATTGCTCAAGAACACTAAATTTTCGGATTAAATGGTGTTTAGGTGTAGAAATTTACCGTTTTCCTTGAGTAATTCCTTGATAGCATCCTTCTCAACATGATTTTGTAAAAGATTTGATGAAAAATGGTGAAACAATACGAATTTGTGTGTGTTTTTTCGGGTTTTTCGCAGTATTTTGAGTGTTTTGTGTTGGGATACTGAGCTGTTCGATCCCTTTTATTTTTTTCTGGAATTTTGATCCTCCGCGACTTGCGGTATTTGACACCTTCAAACTCCGCGACTCGCGGCGTTTATTTTTTTTTTATTTTTTTATTTTTTTTATTTATGTTTTTTTTTAATTTTTAATCTTTAACTTATAAAACAAATATTAATTAATTTTAAAAATTTGTTTCCCTTGTTATTTAGGACGAGGTCGTTTCAGAACGATGTCCTAGTCCGTCCCTAGATAAAATTTTAAAATTTGTCTATTTAAAGCGCGGTTTTAAAAGCAAAGATTTTTGGGTTTTTTAATGTTTTTGGCATACTTTAATTCAATGAGATTAAAAATAATGATAATAAAAGTTCTCGTCCCTCCCTCGGGTAAAGAAATTTCGGTTCAAAGACCTAGTCTTCAACTCACGACGAATTTTAAAAATCATATTTTTAACTTGGCGAAATAAAGTAAATTTTTATTTTTAAATTCACACAACTTAAATTTAAAATGCATAAAATTAAAAATTCACACCAAACTTAATTAAAAAATCATATTATAAATTCACACCAAACTTAAATTATATTTTTGTTTTTATACATACAAACTTATATTAAAAATATTAATTTTTCAAATATTTACAATTTTAAATATATTGATTTAATTTTAACAAGTTTACAATATTATTTTAATATTAATTTTAAAAACAAAGTAAAAATAAAATTAAAAATCTTTTTAGCTTTTATCCTACTTTAATCAATCAAATATTATCAAAAATATGCGCCCCTCTTTTCGGTAAAGTAATTTCGGTTCCATGACCTAATTTAACTCATGACGAATTTTTGAAATATTTTGGGTTGATTGATTAAAGATATTTATACCTTAAGAATAAACGTTAAATTTCGCAGTGTTGTAATAAATTTTTGTATGATATCAATAATTTCGGTCGCAAGACCTAATTTCATCGAATACCAATTTAATACTTTATAGCGAACAAATTAGCGTTTATTATCAAAAGGTTAAAAATAAAAATAAAAATAAAAACTGTACAGACTTACCTGTGAAATAGATTTCTTAATGATATGCTCTAGCCCATTCATAAGATAGTCGGACTAATTGATTTTCCATGGCTACATAGGCGTAACCTCGAGCATTTAATGTTTTTTCTTCTAAACATATGAACGGTCCATCTCTGCATAAAGTAACAAATTCGGTGTTTGAATAGGTTTGATTATTTGAACATTTACCTTCGTGTGACCATTTTCCGCATTTGTGACATTTTTCAAGGTGTCGTGCTCTTCTTTTCGCTGCGGATTTTGATTTTCCTTTACCAAATTGTAACTTATTATCTTTGCATCTGGATTCTTTTCTTACTCCGTCCAATTTACCTCTGATTAATGATACTATTTCATTTGGAAGTGTGTCATTATTATGTTTAGTGATCAAAGCGTGTAGCATTAGACCATGGTTTAGTTCACAGGAAGTCTTCATTTCGAAAAAACCTAAAAAAAATAAAAATTCAGAATGGGGGGAGAAGACTAGTTCTTTAGGGTCTGCTAGGGAAAGACCATTCGGGTTCCATTTTCGAGAACTATACGAAAACAGAAAATCTAACTCTAACAGAAATACATAAACCTCCCTACACTTAGTTGAAATTGTGATTAACATTATTTTCAATTGAATCATCAACAACTTGTATATCTTTGACTTTTAATTCAATCCATTTGTTGATTTCCTCCGTAACTTTCACAAATTCAACTAACATCGCCTTTTCTTTTGGCGATAAATTGGATACTAATCGGTTACATAACTTAAAGTTTTCCTTAATCTTAGCATCGTGAATCCGTTTATAAAGTTTCTTCGTTGAACTGTTAAAAATGGGTTCATCTAATTTCGTATCATCAACGGCATTCTTTGTGATTGGATCATCATTAAGTGCTTCTTCATCTTCCCCACACTTATGCGTTTTTATTGGTCTAACAGTTTTGGTTGGTGGAGATTTAAACTTTCGGTTCACAAAGGTGATCGATGTATCACCATCCCTAAGTGTCATTCTACCTTCTCTTACATCAATGAATGCCTTGATGGTTGCTAAAAATGGGCGACCTAGAATTAGAGGAATATCAAGGTTTTCCTCCATATTAATCACTATGAAGTTTGCAATAAAGGTCAAACTTCCCACGTTAACAAGTAAATTATTTGCTATTCCAACCGGGTGTTTAATGGTTTGGTCAAATGATTGTACACCTATTTTGGTTGGTTTTAATTTACCCATGCCTAATCTTTTGTATAAGGAAAGAGGCATAATATTTGCACTTGCTCCTAAATCTGCGAGTCCATTATATACAGCACCATCATTAAGCAAGCAAGAAATGATAAATTCACCCGGGTCTCCTGCTTTAGTAAGTCGAGTTGGTTTGTAAACCTTTTTTGGGTGTTCTTTTCTTGGTTCTTTCACTTCTATTTGAACTTCTTGTTCACATTTTTCTTCGTTTCTTGGAATGGGAGGTTTGTATAAGAATTCTTCTTCATCACTCAAATTTGACTCCTCCCTATATTCCAATTTTGATTTTTCATATGTTGTTGATAACATATTTATGTTTTCATTTTGAAGGTTTTCTTGGGTGGTGAAATTATGATTAACTTCATTGTCAACTTCCATCGGACCATGTATGTAATGTTTAACTCTGTGACCATTAACTTTAAATTCAATCCCATTTGAATTTATTAATTCTACTGTTCCGTATGGGAAAACTCTTTTGACTATGAATGGTCCAGACTGAAATGTCCTGTTCTTATTGATTAAAAATGTTCCATATTAATTGATTTCGTTGCAAGGTTTTGACCTCTATATGAGACGTTTTTCAAAGACTGCATTCATTTTTAAAACAAACCATAACCTTTATTTCATAAATAAAGGTTTAAAAAGCTTTACGTAGATTATCAAATAATGATAATCTAAAATATCCTGTTTACACACGACCATTACATAATGGTTTACAATACAAATATGTTACATCGAAATCAGTTTCTTGAATGCAGTTTTTACACAGTATCATACAAACATGGACTCCAAATCTTGTCCTTATTTTAGTATGCAATAGCGGAAGCTCTTAGTATTCACCTGAGAATAAACATGCTTTAAACGTCAACAAAAATGTTGGTGAGTTATAGGTTTAACCTATATATATCAAATCGTAACAATAGACCACAAGATTTCATATTTCAATATACATCCCATATATAGAGATAAAAATCATTCATATGGTGAACACCTGGTAACCGACATTAACAAGATGCATATATAAGAATATCCCCATCATTCCGGGACACCCTTCGGATATGATATAAATTTCGAAGTACTAAAGCATCCGGTACTTTGGATGGGGTTTGTTAGGCCCAATAGATCTATCTTTAGGATTCGCGTCAATTAGGGTGTCTGTTCCCTAATTCTTAGATTACCAGACTTAATAAAAAGGGGCATATTCGATTTTGATAATTTAACCATAGAATGTAGTTTCACGTACTTGTGTCTATTTTGTAAATCATTTATGAAACCTGCATGTATTCTCATCCCAAAAATATTAGATTTTAAAAGTGGGACTATAACTCACTTTCACAGATTTTTACTTCGCCGGGAAGTAAGACTTGGCCACTGGTTGATTCACGAACCTATAACAATATATACATATATATCAAAGTATGTTCAAAATATATTTACAACACTTTTAATATATTTTGATGTTTTAAGTTTATTAAGTCAGCTGTCCTCGTTAGTAACCTACAACTAGTTGTCCACAGTTAGAAGTACAGAAATAAATCGATAAATATTATCTTGAATCAATCCACGACCCAGTGTATACTTATCTCAGTATTGATCACAACTCAAACTATATATATTTTGGAATCAACCTCAACCCTGTATAGCTAACTCCAACATTCACATATAGAGTGTCTATGGTTGTTCTGAAATATATATAGATGTGTCGACATGATAGGTCAAAACATTGTATACGTGTCTATGGTATCTCAAGATTACATAATATACAATACAAGTTGATTAATTTATGGTTGGAATAGATTTGTTACCAATTTTCACGTAGCTAAAATGAGAAAAATTATCCAATCTTGTTTTACCCATAACTTCTTCATTTTAAATCCGTTTTGAGTGAATCAAATTGCTATGGTTTCATATTGAACTCTATTTTATGAATCCAAACAGAAAAAGTATAGGTTTATAGTCGGAAAAATAAGTTACAAGTCGTTTTTGTAAAGGTAGTCATTTCAGTTGAAAGAACGACGTCTAGATGACCATTTTAGAAAACATACTTCCACTTTGAGTTTAACCATAATTTTTGGATATAGTTTCATGTTCATAATAAAAATCATTTTCACAAAATAAAAACTTTTAAATCAAAGTTTATCATAGTTTTTAATTAACTAACCCAAAACAGCCCGCGGTGTTACTACGACGGCGTAAATCCGGTTTTACGGTGTTTTTCGTGTTTCCAGGTTTTAAATCATTAAGTTAGCATATCATATAGATATAGAACATGTGTTTAGTTGATTTTAAAAGTCAATTTAGAAGGATTAACTTTTATTTGCGAACAAGTTTAGAATTAACTAAACTATGTTCTAGTGATTACAAGTTTAAACCTTCGAATAAGATAGCTTTATATGTATGAATCGAATGATGTTATGAACATCATTACTACCTCAAGTTCCTTGGATAAACCTACTGGAAATGAGAAAAATAGATCTAGCTTCAAAGGATCCTTGGATGGCTTGAAAGTTCTTGAAGCAGAATCATGACATGAAAACAATTTCATGTAAGATTTCCACTCGAAATAAGATTGTTATAGTTATAGAGATTGAATTAAATTTTGAATATGATTATTACCTTGTATTAGAAAGATAACCTACTGTAAGTAACAAAGGTTTCTTGATCTTGGATGATTACTTGGAATGGATTTAGAAAACATGGAAGTAAACTTGCAATCTTGGAAGTATTCTTGATTTTATGAAACTAGAACTTTTAGAATTTATGAAGAACACTTAGAACTTGAAGATAAAACTTGAGAGAGATCAATTAGATGAAGAAAATTGAAGAATTAAAGTATTTGTAGGTGTTTTTGGTCGTTGGTGTATGGATTAGATATAAAGGATATGTAATTTTGTTTTCATGTAAATAAGTCATGAATGATTACTCATATTTTTGTAATTTTATGAGATATTTCATGCTAGTTGCCAAATGATGGTTCCCATATGTGTTAGGTGACTCACATGGGCTGATAAGAGCTGATCATTGGAGTGTATATACCAATAGTATATACATCTAAAATCTGTGTATTGTACGAGTACGAATACGGGTGCATACGAGTAGAATTGTTGATGAAACTGAACGAGGATGTAATTGTAAGCATTTTTGTTAAGTAGAAGTATTTTGATAAGTGTCTTGAAGTCTTTCAAAAGTGTATGAATACATATTAAAACACTACATGTATATACATTTTAACTGAATCGTTAAGTCATCGTTAGTCGTTACATGTAAATGTTGTTTTGAAACCTTTAGGTTAACGATCTTGTTGAATGTTGTTAACCCATTGTTTATTATAACAAATGAGATGTTAAATTGTTATATTATCATGATATTATGATATATAATATATCTTAGTATGATATATGTACAGTTAAATGTCGTTACAACGATAATCGTTACATATATGTCTCGTTTCGAAATCATTAAGTTAGTCGTCTTATTTTTACATATGTATTTCATTGTTAATACACTTAATAATATATTTACTTATCATTTAACATAATTAACCAAGTGTATCAATATCTTAATATGATTCATATGTACCTAGTAAGACGTTGTTATAACGATAATCGTTATATATATCGTTTTCGAGTTTCTTAAATTAATAGTCTCATTTTTATGTATATAACTCATTGTTAAAATACCTAATGAGATACATACTTATAATAAAATCATGTTAACTATATATATAACCATATATATGTCATCGTATAGTTTTTACAAGTTTTAACGTTCGTGAATCACCGGTCAACTTGGGTGGTCAATTGTCTATATGAAACCTATTTCAATTAATCAAGTCTTAACAAGTTTGATTGCTTAACATGTTAGGAACACTTAATCATGTAATTAACAATTTCATTTAATATATATATAAACATGGAAAAGTTTGGGTCACTACAGTACATACCCGTTAAATAAATTTCGTCCCGAAATTTTAAGCAGTTGGAGGTGTTGACGTATCTTCTGGAAATAAATGCGGGTATTTCTTCTTCATCTGGTCTTCACGCTCCCAGGTGAACTCGGGTCTTCTACGAGCATTCCATCGAACCTTAACAATCGGTATCTTGTTTTGTTTAAGTCTTTTAACCTCACGATCCATTATTTCGACGGGTTCTTCAATGAATTGAAGTTTTTCATTGATTTGGATTTCGTCCAACGGAATAGTGAGATCTTCTTTAGCAAAATATTTCTTCAAATTTGAGATGTGGAAAGTGTTATGTACAGCCGCGAGTTGTTGAGGTAGCTCCAGTTGGTAAGCTACTGGTCCGACACGATCTATAATCTTGAATGGTCCAATGTACCTTGGATTTAGTTTCCCCCGTTTACCAAATCGAACAACGCCTTTCCAAGGTGAAACCTTAAGCATGACCATTTCTCCAATTTCAAACTCTATATATTTTCTTTTACTGTCTGCGTAGCTCTTTTGTCAACTCTGAGCGGTTTTCAATCTTTGTTGAATTTGGATGATTTTCTCGGTAGTTTCTTGTATTATCTCCGGACCCGTAATCTGTCTATCCCCCGCTTCACTCCAACAAATCGGAGACCTGCACTTTCTACCATAAAGTCAAACGGCGCCATCTCAATGCTTGGATGGTAGCAGTTGTTGTAGGAAAATTCTGCTAACGGTAGATGTCGATCCCAACTGTTTCCGAAATCAATAACACATGCTCGTAGCATGTCTTCAAGCGTTTGTATTGTCCTTTCGCTCTGCCAATCAGTTTGTGGATGATAGGCAGTACTCATATCTAGACGAGTTCCCAATGCTTGCTGTAATGTCTGCCAGAATCTTGAAATAAATCTGCCATCCCTATCAGAGATAATAGAGATTGGTATTCCATGTCTAGAGATGACTTCCTTCAAATACAGTCGTGCTAACTTCTCCATCTTGTCATTTAACGACCCGTCAAAATTGCAGTTGACGCGGCACGTTAATCATTGATTCTACAGTGAGGTTTTGACCTCTATATGATACGTTTTGATAAAATATTGCATTCATTAAAATAAGTGACTTTCTAAACATAGAAAGTTATAAACATGTGGGCGAGTGCTTAGGTATAAGCAAAACCCCGAAATACATAAGTCTTTAATTACAGGTTGACATCACAGTCCAATTATTTATTACACAACGCAGTTTTATTTTGAATGCAATAAACTTTGTACAAAGCATGAGAGACTCAATGCAGGCAACAAGCACATCACAGCGGAAGCATTCTAAGGACCTGAGAATAAAACATGCTAAAAAGTCAACACGAATGTTGGTGAGTTATAAGTTTAATTGCTCGAGTCATAAACATATATAAAGATAGACCACAAGATTTCATCAAAAGTTTATCAATAGATTCTACGTAACAGAGCACCCTGGTAACTAAACTTAACGCTATAGTGATAATTACCCCATTCGTTTTAATACACGCAAACCAACGTGTCTTAAACTCAAATAACATACGTCCGTTAAAAGGCTAGCGCTCTAGCTCGGACGGGGATGCCAAGCCCTATGGATCCATATACAATTATTCGCGCCCACCAGTCCATATCCTATGTACTGGCAGCTACTAGTTACCAAAGCTAAGGGATTTTCGGTTTAACTCAGTGTAGAATTTAGTATGTACTTGTGTCTTATCGCGTTTAAAATAAATTGCATGTATTCTCAGCCCAAAAATATTTAAAGTATTTAAAAAGGGAGACTATAACTCACAGTTCAATATTGAGACTCAATATTGTAGACAAATTGCGTAGACGTAATGATGGTAGACGACTGTATGATTGGCCTTGGATTCAAGAACAATACCCCAAACAATACCCAATATTTCCTTAGCTTAAAGCGGTTTGAAACCCGAATTAAAATACCCTCGAATATACTTTATTATTATTAACTTAAATTAAAATTATAATTATAATTATAAATTAAAATTTAAATTACATAAGAAAATATGTTGTGACGTATATTGTCGAACAAACTGGCCTTTTTATAGTACTTTTCCATTTACTGTAGCTCATGCGATCGCATGAGTTTTCAGTGTTTTTGCCATGCGATCGCATGGACGCCTTTTTTGATTTTGTTTGCTAGTTCGTCGACATCAAATAGTGTACTGTAGCAAATAGTGTTACTGTAGCAAATAGTGTTTACTGTAGCAAATAGTGTTTTACTGTAGCAAAGTCATTTTTACTGTAGCAAATAGTGTTTTACTGTAGGAAAGTCATTTTTACTTTTACATCTTATAATATATATATATACATACATATAATTCTTCATGAATCGTCGAGAGTAGTCAAAGGTAATTTTATATATGAACAGTTCTAAAATTTTTGAGACTCAATCTAACAGACTTTGTTTAACGTGTCAAAATAATAAATCGTATAGAGAATTGGTTTAAATAAGTCGAAATTTTCCGGGTCATTACAGTACCTCCCCGTTAAAAAAAATTTCGTCCCGAAATTTTGAGTAGTACCTGTTTTATGAGCGATATTAGTGAACAAATGTGGATACTTTTGCTTCATTTGATCTTCACGTTCCCAAGTAAACTCGGGTCCTCGTCTAGTGTTCCAACGAACCCTAACTATCGGTATTTTGCTTTGTTTTAATTGTTTGACCTAAAGGTCCATGATTTCAACAGGTTCTTCGATAAAATGGAGTTTATCATTGATTCGTATTTCGTCAAGAGGAATTACGACATCCTCTTCAGCTAAACATTTCTTCAAATTTGACACGTGAAATGTGTCGTGAACACTATTAAGTTCTTGCGGTAGCTTTAATCGATAAGCAACTGCTCCAATTCTTTCGGTGATTTCAAAGGGTCCTACATACGTAGGACTTAGCTTTCCTCGTTTACCGAATCGTACAACACCTTTCCAGGGTGACACTTTCAACATGACTTTGTCGCCCACTTGAAATTCAAACGGTTTTCTTCTTACATCAGCATAACTCTTTTGGCGACTCATGGCCGTTTTCAATCGCTGTTGTATTTGAATGATCTTGTCGGTGGTTTCATGAATAATTTCTGGTCCTGTAAGTTGTCTTTCTCCTACTTCACTCCAACAGATAGGAGATCTGCACTTTCTACCGTAAAGTGCTTCAAATGGCGCTGCGTTGATGCTCGTATGATAGCTGTTATTGTATGAAAATTCTGCCAACGGTAAGTGTCGATCCCAACTGGTTCCAAAGTCAATCACGCATGCCCGTAACATGTCTTCCAATGTTTATATTGTTCTTTCACTTTGACCATCTGTCTGTGGGTGATAAGCGGTGCTCATATCTAATCGAGTTCCCAATGCTTTTTGTAATGACTGCCAGAAACGTGATGTGAATTGGGTATCGCGATCAGATATGATGGAGATAGGTACACCATGCCTGGAAACTACTTCCTTCAAATATAGGCGTGCTAATTTCTCCATACTGTCTGTCTCCTTTATTGGTAGAAAGTGAGCTGATTTAGTTAGACGATCAACTATCACCCAAATAGTATCATGACTACTTGCAGTCCTTGGCAATTTCGTAATGAAATCCATGGTTATTCTTTCCCATTTCCACTGCAGAATTTCCGGTTGTTGCAGTAATCCTGATGGCTTTTGGTGCTCAGCTTTGACCTTTGCACACGTCAAACATTTGCTTACATAAGTAGCAATTTATGTCTTCATATTAGGCCACCAATAGAACTTCTTGAGATCGTGGTACATTTTCCCGTTTCCTGGATGAATTGAGTACCTCGTTTTGTGTGCTTCATCCAGTACTAGTTGCCTTAGGTTACCATGTTTTGGTACCCATATCCTACCACCAAAATACAGGGTTCCATCGGCTTTTACTTCAAGTTGTTTTTCTAATCCTTTGCTTATTTCACCTTTTTCGTTTTCTTCTTTTAAAGCTTCTAACTGTGCTGCTTGAATTTGCTTTGTGAGATCGGTACGAATTGTAATAGTCAAAGCTCGGACCCTAAGAGGTATTACTCTTTCTTTCCGACTTAGGGCATCGGCTACAACATTAGCCTTTCCGGGGTGGTAACGGATTTCACAATCGTAATCGTTTAACAACTCTACCCAGAGACGTTGCCTCATATTGAGTTGTTTTTGATCAAAAATATGCTGAAGACTCTTATGGTCGGTGTACACTGTACACTTGGTGCCATATAGATAGTGTCTCCATATTTTGAGTGCAAAAACTACTGCTCCAAGTTCCAAATCGTGCGTCGTATAGTTCTTTTCATGAATTTTTAGTTGTCGTGAGGCGTATGCGATGACTTTTATGCATTGCATTAATACACATCCTAAAACTTGGCGCGAAGCATCACAATAGATCACGAAATCATCATTTCCTTCCGGTAATGACAAAATGGGTGCAGACGTTAACTTCTTCTTTAATAACTGGAATGAGGATTCCTGTTCCGTAGACCAATCATACTTCTTTCCCTTTTGAGTTAATGCAGTTAAGGGTTTGGCGATTCTAGAGAAATCTTGAATGAGTCTTCGGTAGTAACCAGCAAGACCTAAGAATTGGCCGATTTGTGTTGGAGTCTTCGGTGTTTCCCATTTACTAATGGCTTCGATCATGGCGGGGTCCACTTTAATTCCTTGTTTACTGACAACATGGCCCAAAAATTGTACTTCTTGTAACCAGAAATCACACTTCAAAAATTTTGCGTACAATTCTTCTTTCTTAAGTATCTCTAGTACCAGTCTTAAGTGTTGCTCATGTTCTTCCTTGTTCTTCGAGTAAATCAATATGTCGTCAATAAAAACAATGACAAATTTGTCTAAATACGGTTTACAGATGCGATTCATTAGATCCATGAATACTGCTGGAGCATTAGTCAATCCAAAAGGCATGACTAGAAACTCATAGTGACCGTAACGGGTTCTGAACGCGGTTTTAGGAACATCTTCTTCCTTCACTCTCAGCTGATGATATCCGGAGCGTAGATCAATCTTAGAATAAACACTTGATCCTTGCAATCGATCAAACAAATCATCAATCCTCGGTAATGGGTACCGATTCTTGATCGTTAATTTGTTTAATTCTCGGTAATCTATGCACATTCTCATAGATCCATCCTTCTTCTTGACGAATAGAATAGGAGCACCCCAAGGTGAAAAACTGGGACGAATAAATCACGGTCCGATAATTCTTGCAACTGGTCTTGTAATTCTTGCATTTCTGAAGGTGCAAGTCTATATGGAGATCGGGCTACAGGTGCGGCTCCTGGTACGAGATCAATCTGGAATTCTACACATCTGTGTGGAGGTAGCCCCGGTAATTCTTCTGGAAATACTCCGGGATATTCTCTTACAACTGGCATGTCATCAATGCTTCTTTCTTCAGTATCGATCTTCTTTACGTGTGCGAGAATAGCATAACAACCTTTTCTTATAAGTTTCTGGGCCTTCATACAGCTGATAAGGTTTAGCTTCGAGTTGCTCTTCTCCCCATAAATCATTAATGACGTTTCATCCTTACGAGGGATGCGGATTGCTTTCTCAGCGCAAATAACTTCCGCTCTTGTTTTGGACATCCAGTTCATGCCAACGATTACGTCAAGACTTCCTAATTCTACGGGTATCAAATCGATTTTGAAGGTTTCACCAGCGAGATTCATTTCGCAACCATGACAAATTTTATCGGCTGTTATCAGTTTACCATTAGCTAATTCAATAGTATATTTATCGTCTAGAGGTAATGATGCACATTTTAGTTTAGAACTAAAGTCTTTACACATATAACTTCTATCAGCACCCGTATCAAACATAATAGAAGCTAGTTGATTATTAACGGTAAACGTACCCGTGACAAGATTAGGATCCTCACGTGCTTTACTGGCACTAACATTAAATGCCCTCCCACGTGCGGGTTCTTTGTTCTTCTCCTTATCAGGGCATTGATTTATAAAGTGACCAGACTTCCCGCATCCAAAACATTTCTTGACATCGGTCGGTTTTGTCTTTACTTCAGAAACGGTGGCATAACTATCTTTCGCCACATGTCCTTTCTTGTTGCACTTATCACAGACCACTTGGCAATAACCTGCATGATGTGTGTAACATCTTTTGCAGAATGGATGGGGTCCCTTATAGTTTGGACTTGCAGTTGCCCCATCTTGTTTACCTTTAAAAGTTTCTTGTTTCTTCAGGTGAGTACTTTTGCCCTTATAGTCTTCCCATTTCCTCTTTCCTTCAGTTGTCTTGACTTCGGTAATTGGTGCCTTAATCGAACTCTCTGTGATCTGGTCCATGAGTTGGTGTGCCATTGTCATGGCTTCCTGCATCGTATTTGGTTTGGACGATGTAACATTTCCTTTGATATTGATCGATAAACCGTCAATATATTTCTATCTTTCGTTTCTCGTTTGGCACCAATTCGGGACACAACAAGGCTAGTTCCATGAAACACTTTTCATAGTTATTGAGATTCGCGCTGATAACCTTCAGATTACGTAACTCAGATTCCATTTTTCTGATCTCGTTTCGAGGACAGTACTCCTCGATTAGTATCTTTTTCAGTTCTTCCCAAGAGATATCATATGCCGTATCTATTCCTTCTGCTTTAGCATAATTGTTCCACCAAGTAAGTGCACCGTCTTGCAATGTGCACGAAGCATACTTTGACTTGTCTCCGTTCGCACAATTACTGATTTTGAAAACAGACTCCATCTTTTCAAACCATCGGGTTAGACCGACTGGTCCCTCGGTTCCACTAAACATCTGTGGTTTGCATCCTTGAAAAGTTTTGTATGAGCATTCGTTTCGTGAGTTTGTGTTTACGGCTGCTGCTTTGGCTGCTGCTTCGGCTGTTGCTTTTGCTGCCTCGGCTGCAGCAATTCTTTCATTCACACGTTTCTCGACTAGTTCCTCGATCTCAGCATCCGACATTTGAGACATGTTTCTTCAATAAACACAACAGAGATAATTTAATCATATAGAATATTACAGGTAAAATGAGTTGTCAATAGTTAATCGTAGCATATTAATAATATGAACCAATTATTATAAAAGTCTGTTCTTCTTATTAGCATTTTATAATTATTTCTAGGGTATTACCTACCCGTTAAGTTCATACATAATAGCTAGTACAAGGAATTAACTTCTAAAATCCTAATAATATTCCACTATGAAAAATTATAGCGAGTTACTACATTATTATGTAATAATAATAATAAGAAGTAGTAATAATACAAATAATCATTCCATGCATTTATTATTAATAAACAAAAATAATACAATACCATACAATACTGATATTTTACATATGCTTATTTTACATAACAAGATAGAGTAGCACATATAAGCAATAAAATAGCGCATGGAAGATTTATGGTTGCGAGGTCGTTTATTCAGAACTATCAGAAACTTCTTCCCATTTGGTTCTCTCTGCCAATTGTTTGTGTGCACATGGTCCGACAGACATTCTGGCAGTGTATTTTATTTTTGGTTAGGGTTTTGAGGTACCCGTTGCCTCATTGGGTTTAATACAATAAGGGTGGTTACGGATCGAATGGTCATGTTCCTTTTTAATAATTAAGGAATTTTTATTATTGTGGTTGTTTTTATTATCTATAGCAAGTTGGAATTTCTCCTTAGTGACCTCTTTTATTTCATTAGCGAAATCCTCCTCCTTACTGATTTCGTGTGATGACGAACTGTCTGAGTCATGCGTAGGAGAATATGATGACGAACTGCGAGAATATGTACCGGTGGTCATGAACCGAAATCTGCCAGGCGTAATCGGCACAACCCGCCCGTTGGTGGTATATCTAGACCAATGTCCATATTTGTTTAGAAATGGACGATCCTCGTTTACTCCAGGGATCATGGGTCCATGCCAACGATACCGTGGCTCCGGAAAACTAAAGTTGGGTGGAGCTAGAACCTCCTCTGGGTTTACCGGGAGTTGAGATTCCCCGGCTAACACAATTTCTTCTTTAATAGGTATTGGAACGCCCTTTTCAGTTGTGGATAGAATAGATTCAGTGTCCGATTTCGAGTCGTACAAAACGATAGGATTATAAGAAGTCATCTATCACATAATTGAAACAACAATTACGTTAGCATATAAATATATCACATATAATGTTTTTGACCAAATAATAAGCAAAAATCAGTAAAAACAGATATGGTCATAGTTCAGACTCACTAATGCATCCTAACAATTACCAGTTAAACACACTAATGTAATTTCTGGTTCCCTATGACCTCAAGCTTGGATACCAACTGTAACGACCCGTCAAAATCGCTATTGACGCGGCACGTTAATCATTGATTCCACAGTGAGGTTTTGACCTCTATATGATACGTTTTGATAAAATATTGCATTCATTAAAATAAGTAACTTTCTAAACATAGAAAGTTATAAACATGTGGGCGAGTGCTTAGGTATAAGCAAAACCCCGAAATACATAAGTCTTTAATTTACAGGTTGACATCACAGTCCAATTATTTATTACACAACGCAGTTTTATTTTGAATGCAATAAACTTTGTACAAAGCATGAGAGACTCCATGCAGGCAACAAGCACATCACAGCAAAAGCATTCTAAGGACCTGAGAATAAAACATGCTAAAAAGTTAACACGAATGTTGGTGAGTTATAGGTTTAATTGCTCGAGTCATAAACATATATAAAGATAGACCGCAAGATTTCATCAAAAGTTTATCAATAGATTCTACGTAACAGAGCACCCTGGTAACTAAACTTAACGCTATAGTGATAATTACCCCATTCGTTTTAATACACGCAAACCAACGTGTCTTAAACTCAAATAACATACGTCCGTTAAAAGGCTAGCGCTCTAGCTCGGACGGGGATGTCAAGCCCTATGGATCCATATACAATTATCCGCGCCCACCAGTCCATATCCTATGTACTGGCAGCTACTAGTTACCAAAGCTAAGGGATTTTCGGTTTAACTCAGTGTAGAATTTAGTATGTACTTGTGTCTTATCGCGTTTAAAATAAATTGCATGTATTCTCAGCCCAAAAATATTTAAAGTATTTAAAAAGGGAGACTATAACTCACAGTTCAATATTGAGACTCAATATTGTAGGCAAATTGCGTAGACGTAATGACGGTAGACGACTGTATGGTTGGCCTTGGATTCAAGAACAATACCCCAAACAATACCCAATATTTCCTTAGCTTAAAGCGGTTTGAAACCCGAATTAAAACACCCTCGAATATACTTTATTATTATTAACTTAAATTAAAATTATAATTATAATTATAAATTAAAATTAAAATTACATAAGAAAATATGTTGTGACGTATATCGTCGAACAAACTGGCCTTTTTATAGTACTTTTCCATTTACTGTAGCTCATGCGATCGCATGAGTTTTCAGTGTTTTTGCCATGCGATCGCATGGACGCCTTTTTCGATTTTGTTTGCTAGTTCGTCGACATCAAATAGTGTTACTGTAGCAAATAGTGTTACTGTAGCAAATAGTGTTTTACTGTAGCAAAGTCATTTTTTACTGTAGCAAATAGTGTTTTACTGTAGGAAAGTCATTTTTACTTGTACATCTTATAATATATATATATATATATATATATATATATATACATACATATAATTGTTCATGAATCGTCGAGAGTAGTCAAAGGTAATTTTATATATGAACAGTTCTAAAATTTTTGAGACTCAATCTAACAGACTTTGTTTAACGTGTCAAAATAATAAATCGTATAGAGAATTGGTTTAAATAAGTCGAAATTTTCCGGGTCATTACATGTCATCTTCTCTTATTGGCAGGAAGTGTGCTGACTTAGTGAGACGATCAACTATTACCCAAATAGTATCATAAACACTTGCAGTCCTTGGCAATTTAGTAATGAAATCCATGGTAATGTTTTCCCATTTCCATTCCGGGATTTCAGGTTGTTGTAGTAGACCTGATGGTTTCTGATGTTCAGCTTTGACCTTAGAACACGTCAAACATTCTCCTACATATTTAGCAATATTGGCTTTCATACCTGGCCATCAAAAATGTTTCTTAAGATCCTTGTACATCTTCCCCGTTCCAGGATGTATTGAATATCTGGTTTTTATGAGCTTCTCTAAGTACCATTTCTCTCATATCTCCAAATTTTGGTACCCAAATTCTTTCAGCCCTATACCGGGTTTCGTCTTCCCGAATATTAAGATGCTTCTCCGATCCTTTGGGTATTTCATCCTTTAAATTTCCCTCTTTTAAAACTCCTTGTTGCGCCTCCTTTGTTTGAGTAGTAAGGTTAGTGTGAATCATTATATTCATAGATTTTACTTGAATGGGTTCTCTGTCCTTTCTGCTCAAGGCGTCGGCTACCACATTTGCCTTCCCCGGGTGGTAACGAATCTCAAAGTCGTAATCATTCAACAATTCAATCCACCTACGCTGCCTCATATTCAGTTGTTTCTGATTAAATATGTGTTGAAGACTTTTGTGGTCGGTATATATAATACTTTTGACCCCATATAAGTAGTGCCTCTAAGTCTTTAATGCAAAAACAACCGCACCTAATTCCAAATCATGCGTCGTATAATTTTGTTCGTGAATCTTCAATTGTCTAGACGCATAAGCAATCACCTTTGTTCGTTGCATTAATACACAACCGAGACCTTGCTTTGTTGCGTCACAATAAATCACAAAATCATCATTCCCTTCAGGCAATGACAATATAGGTGCCGTAGTTAGCTTTTTATTCAATAACTGGAACGCTTTCTCTTGTTCATCCTTCCATTCAAATTTCTTCCCTTTATGCGTTAATGCAGTCAAGGGTTTTGCTATTCTGGAAAAGTCTTAGATGAATCTTCTGTAGTAACCAGCTAGTCCTAAAAACTGGCGTATGTGTTTCGGAGTTTTCGGGGTTTCCCACTTTTCAACAGTTTCTATCTTTGCCGGATCCACCTTAATACCTTCTTTGTTCACTATGTGACCGAGGAATTGAACTTCTTCCAACCAAAATGCACCCTTTGAAAACTTAGTGTACAGTTTTTCTTTCCTCAATACTTCTAGCACTTTTCTCAAATGTTCTTCGTGCTCTTGATCATTCTTTGAGTAAATAAGTATGTCATCGATGAAAACAATGACAAACTTGTCAAGATATGGCCCACACACTCGGTTCATAAGGTCCATGAACACAGCTGGTGCGTTAGTCAATCCAAACGGCATAACCATAAACTCGTAATGACCATAACGCGTCCTAAAAGCAGTTTTTGGAATATCATCTTCTTTTACCCGCATTTGATGATACCCGGAACGTAAGTCAATCTTTGAATAAATAGACGAGCCTTGTAGTTGATCAAATAAGTCATCGATTCTCGGTAGTGGGTAGCGGTTCTTGATGGTAAGTTTGTTCAACTCTCGGTAGTCGATACACAACCTGAATGTACCATCTTTCTTCTTGACAAACAAAACTGGAGCTCCCCACAGTGATGTGCTTGGTCGAATGAAACCACGCTCTAAAAGTTCTTGTAATTGGCTTTGCAGTTCTTTCATCTCGCTGGGTGCGAGTCTGTAAGGAGCACGAGCTATTGGTGCAGCTCCCGGTACAAGATCTATTTGAAATTCAACAAATCGTTGTGGGGGTAATCTCGGTAATTCTTTCGGAAATACATCGAGAAATTCTTTTGCGACGGGAACATCATTGATGCTCTTTTCTTCAGTTTGTACTTTCTTGACGTGTGCTAGAACAGCATAGCAACCTTTTCTTATTAGTTTTTGTGCCTTCAAATTACTAATAAGATGTAGCTTCGTGTTGCCCTTTTCTCCGTACACCATTAAGGGTTTTCCTTTTTCTAGTATAATGCGAATTGCATTTTTGTAACAAACGATCTCTGCTTTCACTTCTTTCAACCAGTCCATACCGATTATCACATCAAAACTCCCTAACTCTACTGGTATCAAGTCAATCTTAAATGTTTCGCTAACCAGTTTAATTTCTCGATTCCGACATATATTATCTGCTGAAATTAATTTACCATTTGCTAATTCGA
The DNA here is from genome assembly GCF_046630445.1 of Rutidosis leptorrhynchoides. NCBI lineage: Eukaryota > Viridiplantae > Streptophyta > Magnoliopsida > Asterales > Asteraceae > Rutidosis > Rutidosis leptorrhynchoides. Next base: position 150,856,552 of record NC_092339.1, read on the forward strand.
GTAAAAATTTACTATCCAAAGGCGTCAATGGACAACTTAATTTAGCACAAAAATCTCTACTCATATAGCTTCTATCCGCACCCGAATCAAATAAAACGTAAGCAGATTTATTGTCAATAAGAAACGTACCCGTAACAAGCTCCGGGTCTTCTTGTGCCTCTGCCGCATTAATATTGAAAACTCTTCCGCGGCCTTGTCCATTCGTGTTCTCCTGGTTCGGGTAATTTCTAATAATGTGGCCCGGTTTTCCACATTTATAACAAACTACATTGGCATAACTTGCTCCGACACTACTTGCTCCGCCATTACTCATTCCGACACCATTTGTTCCTTTCGTTCTGTTAACCCCTGGTCCGTAGACCTCACACTTCGCCACGCTATGACCATTTCTTTTACACTTGTTGCAAAATTTGGTGCAGAACCCCGAGTGATACTTTTCACACCTTTGGCATAGCTGCTTCTGATTATTGTGGTTGTTGCGATTGTTATTGTTGTTGGAATGATTGTTGTAGTTGCTGTTGTTGTTGTTGTTGTTGTTGTTGTTGTTGTTGTTGTTGTTGTTGTTGTTGTTGTTGTTGTTGTTGTTGTTGTTGTTGTTGTTGTTGTTGTTGTTGTTGTTGTTGTTGTTGTTGGGTCGTTTGTTGTAGTTGCGATTGATGTTGCGATTGTTGGGATAATTGTTGCGATTATTATTGTAATTGTTGTTGTTGTTGTATTGGTGATTCTTATCACCGTTTTCCTCCCACTTTCTTTTGACTTGCTTCACATTGGCCTCTTCAGCCGTCTGTTCTTTAATTCTTTCCTCAATCTGGTTCACTAGTTTGTGAGCCATTCTACATGCCTGTTGTATGGAGGTGGGCTCATGTGAACTTATATCTTCTTGGATTCTTTCCGGTAATCCTTTTCTCAAACGCGTCGATCTTCTCTTCCTCATCTTCAAACGCTCCCGGACACAATAGGCACAATTCTGTGAATCGTCTTTCGTACGTGGTGTAGTGACCCGAACTTTTCCATGTTTATATATATTAATTGAGATTGATATTTACATGATTAAATGTTTCCAACATGTTAAGCAATCAAACTTGTTAAGACTTGATTAATTGAAATATGTTTCATATAGACAATTGACCACCCAAGTTGACCGGTGATTCACGAACGTTAAAACTTGTAAAAACTATATGATGACATATATATGGATATATATATAGTTAACATGATACTATGATAAGTAAACATATCATTAAGTATATTAACAATGAACTACATATGTAAAAACAAGACTACTAACTTAATGATTTTTAAACGAGACATATATGTAACGATTATCGTTGTAAAGACATTTAATGTATATATATCATATTAAGAGATATTCATACATGATAATATCATGATAATATAATAATTTAAAATCTCATTTGATATTATAAACATTGGGTTAACAACATTTAACAAGATCGTTAACCTAAAGGTTTCAAAACAACATTTACATGTAACGACTAACGATGACTTAACGACTCAGTTAAAATGTATATACATATAGTGTTTTAATATGTATTCATACACTTTTGAAAGACTTCAAGACACTTATCAAAATACTTCTACTTAACAAAAATGCTTACAATTACATCCTCGTTCAGTTTCATCAACAATTCTACTCGTATGCACCCGTATTCGTACTCGTACAATACACAGCTTTTAGATGTATGTACTATTGGTATATACACTCCAATGATCAGCTCTTAGCAGCCCATTTGAGTCACCTAACACATGTGGGAACCATCATTTGGCAACTAGCATGAAATATCTCATAAAATTACAAAAATATGAGTAATCATTCATGACTTATTTACATGAAAACAAAATTACATATCCTTTATATCTAAACCATACACCAACGACCAAAAACACCTACAAACACTTTCATTCTTCAATTTTCTTCATATAATTGATCTCTCTCAAGTTCTATCTTCAAGTTCTAAGTGTTCTTCATAAATACCAAAAGTTCTAGTTTCATAAAATCAAGAATACTTTCAAGTTTGCTAGCTCACTTCCAATCTTGTAAGGTGATCATCCAACCTCAAGAAATCTTTGTTTCTTACAGTAGGTTATCATTCTAATACAAGGTAATAATCATATTCAAACTTTGGTTCAATTTCTATAACTATAACAATCTTATTTCAAGTGATGATCTTACTTGAACTTGTTTTCGTGTCATGATTCTGCTTCAAGAACTTCGAGCCATCCAAGGATCCATTGAAGCTAGATCCATTTTTCTCTTTTCCAGTAGGTTTATCCAAGGAAATTAAGGTAGTAATGATGTTCATAACATCATTCGATTCATACATATAAAGCTATCTTATTCGAAGGTTTAAACTTGTAATCACTAGAACATAGTTTAGTTAATTCTAAACTTGTTCGCAAACAAAAGTTAATCCTTCTAACTTGACTTTTAAAATCAACTAAACACATGTTCTATATCTATATGATATGCTAACTTAATGATTTAAAACCTGGAAACACGAAAAACACCGTAAAACCGGATTTACGCCGTCGTAGTAACACCGCGGGCTGTTTTGGGTTAGTTAATTAAAAACTATGATAAACTTTGATTTAAAAGTTGTTATTCTGAGAAAATGATTTTTATTATGAACATGAAACTATATCCAAAAATTATGATTTAACTCAAAGTGGAAGTATGTTTTCTAAAATGGTCATCTAGACGTCGTTCTTTCGACTGAAATGACTACCTTTACAAAAACGACTTGTAACTTATTTTTCCGACTATAAACCTATACTTTTTCTGTTTAGATTCATAAAATAAAGTTCAATATGAAACCATAGCAATTTGATTCACTCAAAACGGATTTAAAATGAAGAAGTTATGGGTAAAACAAGATTGGATAATTTTTCTCATTTTAGCTACGTGAAAATTGGTAACAAATCTATTCCAACCATAACTTAATCAACTTGTATTGTATATTATGTAATCTTGAGATACCATAGACACGTATACAATGTTTCGACCTATCATGTCGACACATCTATATATATTTCGGAACAACCATAGACACTCTATATGTGAATGTTGGAGTTAGCTATACAGGGTTGAGGTTGATTCCAAAATATGTATAGTTTGAGTTGTGATCAATACTGAGATACGTATACACTGGGTCGTGGATTGATTCAAGATAATATTTATCGATTTATTTCTGTATATCTAACTGTGGACAACTAGTTATAGGTTACTAACGAGGACAGCTGACTTAATAAACTTAAAACATCAAAATATATTAAAAGTGTTGTAAATATATTTTGAACATACTTTGATATATATGTATATATTGTTATAGGTTCGTGAATCAACCAGTGGCCAAGTCTTACTTCCCGACGAAGTAAAAATTTGTGAAAGTGAGTTATAGTCCCACTTTTAAAATCTAATCTTTTTGGGATGAGAATACATGCAGGTTTTATAAATGATTTACAAAATAGACACAAGTACATGAAACTACATTCTATGGTTGAATTATCGAAATCGAATATACCCCTTTTTATTAAGTCTGGTAATCTAAGAATTAGGGAACAGACACCCTAATTGACGCGAATCCTAAAGATAGATCTATTGGGCCTAACAAACCCCATCCAAAGTACCGGGTGCTTTAGTACTTCGAAATTTATATCATATCCGAAGGGTGTCCCGGAATGATGGGGATATTCTTATATATGCATCTTGTTAATGTCGGTTACCAGGTGTTCACCATATGAATGATTTTTATCTCTATGTATGGGATGTGTATTGAAATATGAAATCTTGTGGTCTATTGTTACGATTTGATATATATAGGTTAAACCTATAACTCACCAACATTTTTGTTGACGTTTTAAGCATGTTTATTCTCAGGTGATTATTAAGAGCTTCCGCTGTCGCATACTTAAATAAGGACAAGATTTGGAGTCCATGCTTGTATGATATTGTGTAAAAACTGCATTCAAGAAACTTATTTTGTTGTAACATATTTGTATTGTAAACCATTATGTAATGGTCGTGTGTAAACAGGATATTTTAGATTATCATTATTTGATAATCTACGTAAAGCTTTTTAAACCTTTATTGATGAAATAAAGGTTATGGTTTGTTTAAAAATGAATGCAGTCTTTGAAAAACGTCTCATATAGAGGTCAAAACCTCGCAACGAAATCAATTAATATGGAACGTTTTTAATCAATAAGAACGGGACATTTCAGTTGGTATCCGAGCGTTGGTCTTAGAGAACCAGAATTTTGCATTAGTGTGTCTTATCGAGTTTGTTAGGATGCATTAGTGAGTCTGGACTTCGACCGTGTTTATTTGAAAAATGATTGCTTAACAAATTTTGTTGGAAACTATATATTTTTAACATGTGAATATTATGTGATATATTAATCTCTTAACGCGTTTGATATTATGTGATAGATGTCTACCTCTAGAACAAGTCCCATTGACTCACCTAATAATAATGAAGAGTCAAATGTAAATTGGAATGATTCGTGGACTGATTCACAAGTTCCCGAAGAGGAACCGGAAGAAGAGTCGGAACCGGAAGAAGAATCGGAACCGGAAGAAGAATCGGAACCGGATGAAGAAATAGAACCGGTGGGGGAAATAATAAAACGGTTAAGTAAAAGAAAATCCTCAACCAACCGACCAAGGTTAATTATGGTCAATGGTGTTTCCGCCAAGGAAGCAAAATATTGGGAGGATTACCAATTCTCCGATGAATCGGATTCCGACGAGAATTCCGATGATGTTATAGAAATTACCCCAACTGAATTTAAAAAGGCAAAAGAAAATAATAAGGGAAAGGGCATAAAAATAGAGAAATCTAATTCCAAACCCGATGAACTTTATATGTATCGTCAACCCCCGAAGTCCTTAAGTTGTAACAATGACCCGGGAACCTCTAAACCACCAGGTTTTTCTAAACCAATGTGGACAACGACGGCTCGTATTAGGGGAACATCATATATCCCTAGAAACTTGGCAAAACGAACCAAAACCGAAGAAGAAGAAATGAGCGAGTCGGAATAAGATAGTTGTATTCGTGTGGTGTAATATATGTAATATAATGTTCTTATGCTTTATGATATATGTAAAAATTGCTTGTATTAATAAGTATTTTTTTATGAATCTAACTCTTGTCTATTTTACAGTTTAAAAACACAAAATGGATAGACAACCCAATATTTTAAGAGACCTACCCGGAGACATGATTGATGAAATCTTGTCTAGAGTCGGCCAGAACTCTTCGGCACAACTATTTAAGGCGAGATCAGTTTGTAAGACATTCGAAGAACGTTCCAAGAATGTCTTGGTTTATAAGAGACTTTCGTTTGAAAGATGGGGGATATCACATTGGGAAACCCATAAGTTACGATGTGTTTACTTTGACGCATATATTGCGGGGAACCCAAATGCTATTTTACGCAACGGGTTAAGAAATTATTTTGACTCAATATATCCGAATATTGGACTTCGTGATTTAGAAAAAGCGGCTAACATGCAACATAAAGAAGCATGTTATGCTTACGGATTAGTAATGTTCGCTTCTCACCAAAGTGAGAACAAGAACATCGGGCTACAACTATTAAACAAAACGTTTCCACAAGTGACGGAGTCGGTAATTGGGGTAAGAAATGAGGTTTTTAGATTATTACGGGACTGTTGGACATTACGTAACCCTCATCCCTTTGATGACGTTACAACACGCTGTCTTATCAACGGCCATAACGGTTATGTTGCACAAGACCAAGGATGGGAAGTAGTCCTAGTAAAACCAGAATGCATGACTTGTTTCTGGACGTATGAATTACGTGTCTTTATTGCCTTTGCTGAACGACTTGTGTACTAGCTAGAATTGTCTTCACAACTATCTTGTATCAAAGTTATTGTGTGCTATATTTCATGCTTTATGTAAAATAAGCGGTATTGTAAGTTTGTAAAATATTGTATAAAAGTTTGAACGCGAAATATTATTATAATCAGTTTTTCATATAGAATTGTATTAGTTGAATTGTATATTAGCTACTAAGTATGAACTTAACGGGTAGGTACTACCCGAATTTAAACTTATAAAACGCTAATATGAAGAAAAAGCTTTTATAAATGAGTTCATATTATGCTACGAAATACTATTAACTACTCTTAATATTCTGTATGATTAACTTGTTCCATTTAACTATTTTGAAGGAAATGGCACCGACTACTCGACACACCGTGAATATGAATGAAGAGGAATTCCGTACTCTTCTAGCTTCAAACATAGCCGCAGTACAGGCTGCGCTACATACCAACAATAACCTTGGATCTAGCAGTACAGGAAATCGTGTAGGATGCACCTACAAAGAATTCACTGCCTGCAAACCTTTGGAATTTGATGGAACCGAAGGACCGATCGGATTGAAACGGTGGACCGAGAAGGTCGAATCGGTGTTTGCCATAAGTAAGTGTACTGAAGAGGACAAAGTAAAGTACGCTACGCATACCTTCACAGGTTCTGCGTTAACATGGTGGAATACCTATCTAGAGCAAGTGGGACAAGACGATGCGTACGCACTACCATGGTCAGCATTCAAGCACTTGATGAACGAGAAGTACCGTCCCAGAACCGAGGTCAATAAGCTCAAGACAGAACTTAGAGGGTTACGAACCCAAGGATTTGATATTACCACGTACGAAAGACGATTCACAGAATTGTGCCTATTGTGTCCGGGAGCATTCGAAGATGAGGAAGAGAAGATCGACGCGTTTGTGAAAGGATTACCGGAAAGAATCCAAGAAGATATAAGTTCACACGAGCCCGCCTCCATACAACAGGCATGTAGAATGGCTCACAAACTCGTGAACCAAATTGAAGAAAGAATTAAAGAACATACTGCTGAAGAGGCCAATGTGAAGCAAGTCAAAAGAAAGTGGGAGGAAAACGGTGATAAGAATCACCAATACAACAACAACAACAATTACAACAATAATCGCAACAATTATCCAAACAATCGCAACATCAATCGCAACTACAACAAACGGCCCAACAACAACAACAACAACAACAACAACAACAACAACTACAACAATCATCCCAACAACAATAATAACCGCAACAACAACAACAATCAGAAGCAGCTATGCCAAAGGTGTGAAAAGAATCACTCGGGGTTCTGCACCAAATTTTGCAACAAGTGTAAAAGAAATGGTCATAGCGCGGCGAAGTGTGAGGTCTATGGACCAGGGGTTAATAGAACAAAAGGAACAAATGGTGTCGGAACGAGTAATGGCGGAGCAAGTAGTGTCGGAGCAAGTTATGCCAATGTAGTTTGTTATAAATGTGGAAAACCGGGCCACATTATTAGAAATTGCCCGAACCAGGAGAACACGAATGGACAAGGCCGCGGAAGAGTTTTCAATATTAATGCGGCAGAGGCACAGGAAGACCCGGAGCTTGTTACGGGTACGTTTCTTATTGACAATAAATCTGCTTACGTTTTATTTGATTCGGGTGCGGATAGAAGCTATATGAGTAGAGATTTTTATGCTAAATTAAGTTGTCCATTGACGCCTTTGGATAGTAAATTTTTACTCGAATTAGCAAATGGTAAATTAATTTCAGCAGATAATATATGTCGGAATCGAGAAATTAAACTGGTTAGCGAAACATTTAAGATTGATTTAATACCAGTAGAGTTAGGGAGTTTTGATGTGATAATCGGTATGGACTGGTTGAAAGAAGTGAAAGCAGAGATCGTTTGTTACAAAAATGCAATTCGCATTATACGAGAAAAAGGAAAACCCTTAATGGTGTACGGAGAAAAGGGCAACACGAAGCTACATCTTATTAGTAATTTGAAGGCACAAAAACTAATAAGAAAAGGTTGCTATGCTGTTCTAGCACACGTCGAGAAAGTACAAACTGAAGAAAAGAGCATCAATGATGTTCCCGTCGCAAAAGAATTTCCTGATGTATTTCCGAAAGAATTACCGGGATTACCCCCACATCGATCCGTTGAATTTCAAATAGATCTTGTACCAGGAGCTGCACCAATAGCTCGTGCTCCTTACAGACTCGCACCCAGCGAGATGAAAGAACTACAAAGCCAATTACAAGAACTTTTAGAGCGTGGTTTCATTCGACCAAGCACATCACCGTGGGGAGCTCCTGTTTTGTTTGTCAAGAAGAAAGATGGTACATTCAGGTTGTGTATCGACTACCGAGAGTTGAACAAACTTACCATCAAGAACCGCTACCCACTACCTAGAATCGACGACTTATTTGATCAACTACAAGGCTCGTCTGTTTATTCAAAGATTGACTTACGTTCCGGGTATCATCAAATGCGGGTGAAAGAAGATGATATTCCAAAGACTGCTTTCAGAACACGTTACGGTCATTACGAGTTTATGGTCATGCCATTTGGTTTAACTAATGCACCAGCTGTGTTCATGGACCTTATGAACCGAGTGTGTGGACCATACCTTGACAAGTTTGTCATTGTTTTCATTGATGACATACTTATTTACTCAAAGAATGACCAAGAACACGGTGAACATTTGAGAAAGGTGTTAGAAGTATTGAGGAAGGAAGAATTGTACGCTAAGTTTTCAAAGTGTGCATTTTGGTTGGAAGAAGTTCAATTCCTCGGTCACATAGTGAACAAAGAAGGTATTAAGGTGGATCCGGCAAAGATAGAAACTGTTGAAAAGTGGGAAACCCCGAAAACTCCGAAACACATACGCCAGTTTTTAGGACTAGCTGGTTACTACAGAAGGTTCATCCAAGACTTTTCCAGAATAGCAAAACCCTTGACTGCGTTAACGCATAAAGGGAAGAAATTTGAATGGAATGATGAACAAGAGAAAGCGTTTCAGTTATTGAAGAAAAAGCTAACTACGGCACCTATATTGTCATTGCCTGAAGGGAATGATGATTTTGTGATTTATTGTGATGCATCAAAGCAAGGTCTCGGTTGTGTATTAATGCAACGAACGAAGGTGATTGCTTATGCGTCTAGACAATTGAAGATTCAACAAAATTATACGACGCATGATTTGGAATTAGGCGCGGTTGTTTTTGCATTAAAGACTTGGAGGCACTACTTATATGGGGTCAAAAGTATTATATATACCGACCACAAAAGTCTTCAACACATATTTAATCAGAAACAACTGAATATGAGGCAGCGTAGGTGGATTGAATTATTGAATGATTATGACTTTGAGATTCGTTACCACCCGGGGAAGGCAAATGTGGTAGCCGATGCCTTGAGCAGGAAGGACAGAGAACCCATTCGAGTAAAATCTATGAATATAATGATTCATAATAACCTTACTACTCAAATAAAGGAGGCGCAACAAGGAGTTTTAAAAGAGGGAAATTTAAAGGATGAAATACCCAAAGGATCGGAGAAGCATCTTAATATTCGGGAAGACGGAACCCGGTATAGGGCTGAAAGGATTTGGGTACCAAAATTTGGAGATATGAGAGAAATGGTACTTAGAGAAGCTCATAAAACCAGATACTCAATACATCCTGGAACGGGGAAGATGTACAAGGATCTCAAGAAACATTTTTGGTGGCCGGGTATGAAAGCCGATGTTGCTAAATACGTAGGAGAATGTTTGACGTGTTCTAAGGTCAAAGCTGAGCATCAGAAACCATCAGGTCTACTTCAACAACCCGAAATCCCGGAATGGAAATGGGAAAACATTACCATGGATTTCATCACTAAATTGCCAAGGACTGCAAGTGGTTTTGATACTATTTGGGTAATAGTTGATCGTCTCACCAAATCCGCACACTTCCTACCAATAAGAGAAGATGACAAGATGGAGAAGTTAGCACGACTGTATTTGAAGGAAGTCATCTCCAGACATGGAATACCAATCTCTATTATCTCTGATAGGGATGGCAGATTTATTTCAAGATTCTGGCAGACATTACAGCAAGCATTAGGAACTCGTCTAGACATGAGTACTGCCTATCATCCACAAACTGATGGGCAGAGCGAAAGGACGATACAAACGCTTGAAGACATGCTACGAGCATGTGTTATTGATTTCGGAAACAGTTGGGATCGACATCTACCGTTAGCAGAATTTTCCTACAACAACAGCTACCATTCAAGCATTGAGATGGCGCCGTTTGAAGCACTTTATGGTAGAAAGTGCAGGTCTCCGATTTGTTGGAGTGAAGTGGGGGATAGACAGATTACGGGTCCGGAGATTATACAAGAAACTACCGAGAAGATCATCCAAATTCAACAACGGTTGAAAACTGCCCAAAGTCGACAAAAGAGCTACGCTGACATTAAAAGAAAAGATATAGAATTTGAAATTGGAGAGATGGTCATGCTTAAAGTTGCACCTTGGAAAGGCGTTGTTCGATTTGGTAAACGAGGGAAATTAAATCCAAGGTATATTGGACCATTCAAGATTATTGATCGTGTCGGACCAGTAGCTTACCGACTAGAGTTACCTCAACAACTCGCGGCTGTACATAACACTTTCCACGTCTCGAATTTGAAGAAATGTTTTGCTAAAGAAGATCTCACTATTCCGTTAGATGAAATCCAAATCAACGAAAAACTTCAATTCATCGAAGAACCCGTCGAAATAATGGATCGTGAGGTTAAAAGACTTAAGCAAAACAAGATACCAATTGTTAAGGTTCGATGGAATGCTCGTAGAGGACCCGAGTTCACCTGGGAGCGTGAAGATCAGATGAAGAAGAAATACCCGCATCTATTTCCAGAAGATTCGTCAACACCTTCAACAGCTTAAAATTTCGGGACGAAATTTATTTAACGGGTAGGTACTGTAGTGACCCGAACTTTTCCATGTTTATATATATTAATTGAGATTGATATTTACATGATTAAATGTTTCCAACATGTTAAGCAATCAAACTTGTTAAGACTTGATTAATTGAAATATGTTTCATATAGACAATTGACCACCCAAGTTGACCGGTGATTCACGAACGTTAAAACTTGTAAAAACTATATGATGACATATATATGGATATATATATAGTTAACATGATACTATGATAAGTAAACATATCATTAAGTATATTAACAATGAACTACATATGTAAAAACAAGACTACTAACTTAATGATTTTTAAACGAGACATATATGTAACGATTATCGTTGTAAAGACATTTAATGTATATATATCATATTAAGAGATATTCATACATGATAATATCATGATAATATAATAATTTAAAATCTCATTTGATATTATAAACATTGGGTTAACAACATTTAACAAGATCGTTAACCTAAAGGTTTCAAAACAACATTTACATGTAACGACTAACGATGACTTAACGACTCAGTTAAAATGTATATACATGTAGTGTTTTAATATGTATTCATACACTTTTGAAAGACTTCAAGACACTTATCAAAATACTTCTACTTAACAAAAATGCTTACAATTACATCCTCGTTCAGTTTCATCAACAATTCTACTCGTATGCACCCGTATTCGTACTCGTACAATACACAGCTTTTAGATGTATGTACTATTGGTATATACACTCCAATGATCAGCTCTTAGCAGCCCATTTGAGTCACCTAACACATGTGGGAACCATCATTTGGCAACTAGCATGAAATATCTCATAAAATTACAAAAATATGAGTAATCATTCATGACTTATTTACATGAAAACAAAATTACATATCCTTTATATCTAAACCATACACCAACGACCAAAAACACCTACAAACACTTTCATTCTTCAATTTTCTTCATCTAATTGATCTCTCTCAAGTTCTATCTTCAAGTTCTAAGTGTTCTTCATAAATACCAAAAGTTCTAGTTTCATAAAATCAAGAATACTTTCAAGTTTGCTAGCTCACTTCCAATCTTGTAAGGTGATCATCCAACCTCAAGAAATCTTTGTTTCTTACAGTAGGTTATCATTCTAATACAAGGTAATAATCATATTCAAACTTTGGTTCAATTTCTATAACTATAACAATCTTATTTCAAGTGATGATCTTACTTGAACTTGTTTTCGTGTCATGATTCTGCTTCAAGAACTTCGAGCCATCCAAGGATCCATTGAAGCTAGATCCATTTTTCTCTTTTCCAGTAGGTTTATCCAAGGAAATTAAGGTAGTAATGATGTTCATAACATCATTCGATTCATACATATAAAGCTATCTTATTCGAAGGTTTAAACTTGTAATCACTAGAACATAGTTTAGTTAATTCTAAACTTGTTCGCAAACAAAAGTTAATCCTTCTAACTTGACTTTTAAAATCAACTAAACACATGTTCTATATCTATATGATATGCTAACTTAATGATTTAAAACCTGGAAACACGAAAAACACCGTAAAACCGGATTTACGCCGTCGTAGTAACACCGCGGGCTGTTTTGGGTTAGTTAATTAAAAACTATGATAAACTTTGATTTAAAAGTTGTTATTCTGAGAAAATGATTTTTATTATGAACATGAAACTATATCCAAAAATTATGATTTAACTCAAAGTGGAAGTATGTTTTCTAAAATGGTCATCTAGACGTCGTTCTTTCGACTGAAATGACTACCTTTACAAAAACGACTTGTAACTTATTTTTCCGACTATAAACCTATACTTTTTCTGTTTAGATTCATAAAATAAAGTTCAATATGAAACCATAGCAATTTGATTCACTCAAAACGGATTTAAAATGAAGAAGTTATGGGTAAAACAAGATTGGATAATTTTTCTCATTTTAGCTACGTGAAAATTGGTAACAAATCTATTCCAACCATAACTTAATCAACTTGTATTGTATATTATGTAATCTTGAGATACCATAGACACGTATACAATGTTTCGACCTATCATGTCGACACATCTATATATATTTCGGAACAACCATAGACACTCTATATGTGAATGTTGGAGTTAGCTATACAGGGTTGAGGTTGATTCCAAAATATGTATAGTTTGAGTTGTGATCAATACTGAGATACGTATACACTGGGTCGTGGATTGATTCAAGATAATATTTATCGATTTATTTCTGTATATCTAACTGTGGACAACTAGTTATAAGTTACTAACGAGGACAGCTGACTTAATAAACTTAAAACATCAAAATATATTAAAAGTGTTGTAAATATATTTTGAACATACTTTGATATATATGTATATATTGTTATAGGTTCGTGAATCAACCAGTGGCCAAGTCTTACTTCCCGACGAAGTAAAAATTTGTGAAAGTGAGTTATAGTCCCACTTTTAAAATCTAATCTTTTTGGGATGAGAATACATGCAGGTTTTATAAATGATTTACAAAATAGACACAAGTACATGAAACTACATTCTATGGTTGAATTATCGAAATCGAATATACCCCTTTTTATTAAGTCTGGTAATCTAAGAATTAGGGAACAGACACCCTAATTGACGCGAATCCTAAAGATAGATCTATTGGGCCTAACAAACCCCATCCAAAGTACCGGGTGCTTTAGTACTTCGAAATTTATATCATATCCGAAGGGTGTCCCGGAATGATGGGGATATTCTTATATATGCATCTTGTTAATGTCGGTTACCAGGTGTTCACCATATGAATGATTTTTATCTCTATGTATGGGATGTGTATTGAAATATGAAATCTTGTGGTCTATTGTTACGATTTGATATATATAGGTTAAACCTATAACTCACCAACATTTTTGTTGACGTTTTAAGCATGTTTATTCTCAGGTGATTATTAAGAGCTTCCGCTGTCGCATACTTAAATAAGGACAAGATTTGGAGTCCATGCTTGTATGATATTGTGTAAAAACTGCATTCAAGAAACTTATTTTGTTGTAACATATTTGTATTGTAAACCATTATGTAATGGTCGTGTGTAAACATGATATTTTAGATTATCATTATTTGATAATCTACGTAAAGCTTTTTAAACCTTTATTGATGAAATAAAGGTTATGGTTTGTTTAAAAATGAATGCAGTCTTTGAAAAACGTCTCATATAGAGGTCAAAACCTCGCAACGAAATCAATTAATATGGAACGTTTTTAATCAATAAGAACGGGACATTTCACGTGGTAATATCAAATCCTTGGGTTCGTAACCCTCTAAGTTCTGTCTTGAGCTTATTGACCTCGGTTCTGGGACGGTACTTCTCGTTCATCAAGTGCTTGAATGCTGACCACGGTAGTGCGTAAGCATCATCTTATCCCACTTGCTCTAGATAGGTATTCCACTATGTTAACGCAGAACCTGTGAAGGTATGCGTATCGTACTTCACTTTGTCCTCTTCAGTACACTTACTTATGGCAAACACCGATTCGACCTTCTCGGTCCACCGTTTCAATCCGATCGGTCCTTCGGTTCCATCAAATTCTAAAGGTTTGCAGGCAGTGAATTCTTTGTAGGTGCATCCTACACGATTTCCTGTACTGCTAGATCCAAGGTTATTGTTGGTATGTAGCGCAGCCTGTACTGCGGCTATGTTTGAAGCTAGAAAAGTACGAAATTCCTCTTCATTCATATTCACGGTGTGTCGAGTAGTCGGTGCCATTTCCTTCAAAATAGTCAAATGGAACAAGTTAATCATACAGAATTTTAAGAGTAGTTAATAGTATTTCGTAGCATAATATGAACTCATTTATAAAAGCTTTTTCTTCACATTAGCGTTTTATAAGTTTAAATTCGGGTAGTACCTACCCGTTAAGTTCATACTTAGTAGCTAATATACAATTCAACTACTACAATTCTATATGAAAAACTGATTATAATAATATTTCGCGTTCAAACTTTTATACAATATTTTACAAACTTACAATACCGCTTATTTTACATAAAGCATGAAATATAGCACACAATAACTTTGATACAAGATATTTGTGAAGATAATTCTAGCTAGCACACAAGTCGTTCAGCAAAGGCAATAAAGACACGTAATTCATACGTCCAGAAACAAGTCATGCATTCTGGTTTTACTAGGACTACTTCCCATCCTTGGTCTTGTGGAACATAACCGTTATGGCCGTTGATAAGACAGCGTGTTGTAACGTCGTCAAAGGGACGAGGGTTACGTAATGACCAACAGTCTCGTAATAACCTAAAAACCTCATTTCTTACCCCAATTACCGACTCCGTCACTTGTGGGAACATTTTGTTTAATAGTTGTAGCCCGATGTTCTTTTTCTCACTTTGGTGAGAAGCAAAACATTACTAACCCGTAAGCATAGCATGCTTCTTTATGTTGCATGTTAGCCGCTTTTTCTAAATCATGAAGTCCTATATTCGGATACATTGAGTCAAAATAATTTCTTAACCCGTTGCGTAAAATAGCTTTTGGGTTCCCTGCAATATATGTGTCAAAGTAAACACATCGTAACTTATGGGTTTCCCAATGTGATATCCCCCATCTTTCAAACGAAAGTCTCTTATAAACCAAGACATTCTTGGAACGTTCTTCGAATGTCTTACAAACTGATTTCGCCGTAAATAGTTGTGCCGAAGAATTCTGACCAACTCTAGACAAGATTTCATCAATCATGTCTCCGGGTAGGTCTCTTAAAATATTGGGTTGTCTATCCATTTTGTGTTTTTATACTGTAAAATAGACAAGAGTTAGATTCATAAAAAAAATACTTATTAATACAAGCAATTTTTACATATATCATAAAGCATAAGCACACTATATTACATATATTACACCACACGAATACAACTATCTTATTCCGACTCACTCGTTTCTTCTTCTTCGGTTTTGGTTCGTTTTGCCAAGTTTCTAGGGATATATGATGTTCCCCTAATACGAGCTGTTGTTTTCCACAACGGTTTAGAAAAACCTGGTGGTGTAGAGGTTCCCGGGTCATTGTTACAACTTAAGGGCTTCGGGGGTTGACGATACATATAAAGTTCATCGGGGTTGGAATTAGATTTCTCTATTTTTATGCCCTTTCCCTTATCATTTTCTTTTGCCTTTTTAAATTCAGTTGGGGTAATTTCTATAACATCATCGGAATTCACGTCGGAATCCGATTCATCGGAGAATTGGTAATCCTCCCAATATTTTGCTTCCTTGGCGGAAACACCATTGACCATAATTAACCTTGGTCGGTTGGTTGAGGATTTTCTTTTACTTAACCGTTTTATTATTTCCCCCACCGGTTCTATTTCCTCCTCCGGTTCCTCCTCTTCCGGTTCTGATTCTTCTTCCGGTTCTGATTCTTCTTCCGGTTCTTCTCCGGGAACTTGTGAATCAGTCCAATATATATTCGACTCTTCGTTATTATTAGGTAAGTCAATGGAATTTGTGCTAGAGGTAGACATCTATCACACAATATCAAACATGTTAAGAGATTAATATATCACATAATATATACATGTTAATAATATATAGTTTCTAACAAAAATGTTAAGCAATCATTTTTAAAGAAAACACGGTCGAAGTCCAGACTCACTAATGCATCCTAACAAACTCGATAAGACACACCAATGCAAATTTTTCTGGTTCTCTAAGACCAACGCTCGGATACCAACTGAAATGTCCCGTTCTTATTGATTAAAAACGTTCCATATTAATTGATTTCGTTGCGAGGTTTTGACCTCTATATGAGACGTTTTTCAAAGAGCGCATTCATTTTTAAAACAAACCATAACCTTTATTTCATCAATAAAGGTTTAAAAAGCTTTACGTAGATTATCAAATAATGATAATCTAAAATATCCTGTTTACACACGACCATTACATAATGGTTTACAATACAAATATGTTACATCAAAATCAGTTTCTTGAATGCAGTTTTTACACAGTATCATACAAACATAGACTCCAAATCTTGTCCTTATTTTAGTATGCAACAGCGGAAGCTCTTAGTATTCACCTGAGAATAAACATGCTTTAAACGTCAACAAAAATGTTGGTGAGTTATAGGTTTAACCTATATATATCAAATCGTAACAATAGACCACAAGATTTCATATTTCAATATACATCCCATACATAGAGATAAAAATCATTCATATGGTGAACACCTGGTAACCAACATTAACAAGATGCATATATAAGAATATCCCCATCATTCCGGGACACCCTTCGGATATGATATAAATTTCAAAGTACTAAAGCATCCGGTACTTTGGATGGGGTTTGTTAGGCACAATAGATATATCTTTAGGATTCGCGTCAATTAGGGTGTCTGTTCCCTAATTCTTAGATTACCAGACTTAATAAAAAGGGGCATATTCGATTTCGATAATTCAACCATAGAATGTAGTTTCACGTACTTGTGTCTATTTTGTAAATCATTTATAAAACCTGCATGTATTCTCATCCCAAAAATATTAGATTTTAAAAGTGGGACTATAACTCACTTTCACAGATTTTTACTTCGCCGGGAAGTAAGACTTGGCCACTGGTTGATTCACGAACCTATAACAATATATACATATATATCAAAGTATGTTCAAAATATATTTACAACACTTTTAATATATTTTGATGTTTTAAGTTTATTAAGTCAGCTGTCCTCGTTAGTAACCTACAACTAGTTGTCCACAGTTAGAAGTACAGAAATAAATCGATAAATATTATCTTGAATCAATCCACGACCCAGTGTATACTTATCTCAGTATTGATCACAACTCAAACTATATATATTTTGGAATCAACCTCAACCCTGTATAGCTAACTCCAACATTCACATATAGAGTGTCTATGGTTGTTCCGAAATATATATAGATGTGTCGACATGATAGGTCAAAACATTGTATACGTGTCTATGGTATCTCAAGATTACATAATATACAATACAAGTTGATTAATTTATGGTTGGAATAGATTTGTTACCAATTTTCACGTTTCTAAAATGAGAAAAATTATCCAATCTTGTTTTACCCATAACTTCTTCATTTTAAATCCGTTTTGAGTGAATCAAATTGCTATGGTTTCATATTGAACTCTACTTTATGAATCTAAACATAAAAAGTATAGAAAAATAAGTTACAAGTTGTTTTTGTAAAGGTAGTCATTTCAGTCGAAAGAACGACGTCTAGATGACCATTTTAGAAAACATACTTCCACTTTGAGTTTAACCATAATTTTTGGATATAGTTTCATGTTCATAATAAAAATAAATTTCCCAGAATAACAACTTTTAAATCAAAGTTTATCATAGTTTTTAATTAACTAACCCAAAACAGCCCACGGTGTTACTACGACGGCGTAAATCTGGTTTTACGGTGTTTTTCGTGTTTCCAGGTTTTAAATCATTAAGTTAGCATATAATATAGATATAGAACATGTGTTTAGTTGATTTTAAAAGTCAAGTTAGAAGGATTAACTTTTATTTGCGAACAAGTTTAGAATTAACTAAACTATGTTCTAGTGATTACAAGTTTAAACCTTCGAATAAGATAGCTTTATATGTATGAATCGAATGATGTTATGAACATCATTACTACCTCAAGTTCTTTGCATAAACCTATTGGAAATGAGAAAAATAGATCTAGCTTCAAAGGATCCTTGGATGGCTTGAAAATTCTTGAAGCAGAATCATGACACGAAAACAATTTCATGTAAGATTTCCACTCGAAATAAGATTGTTATAGTTATAGAGATTGAATTAAAGTTTGAATATGATTATTACCTTGTATTAGAAAGATAACCTACTGTAAGTAACAAAGGTTTCTTGATCTTGGATGATTACTTGGAATGGATTTAGAAAACTTGGAAGTAAACTTGCAATCTTGGAAGTATTCTTGATTTTATGAAACTAGAACTTTTGGAATTTATGAAGAACACTTAGAACTTGAAGATAGAACTTGAGAGAGATCAATTAGATGAAGAAAATTGAAGAATGAAAGTGTTTGTAGGTGTTTTTGGTCGTTGGTGTATGGATTAGATATAAAGGATATGTAATTTTATTTTCATGTAAATAAGTCATGAATGATTACTCATATTTTTGTAATTTTATGAGATATTTCATGCTAGTTGCCAAATGATGGTTCCCACGTGTGTTAGGTGACTCACATGGGCTGCTAAGAACTGATCATTGGAGTGTATATACCAATAGTACATACATCTAAAAGCTGTGTATTGTACGAGTACGATTACGGGTGCATACGAGTAGAATTGTTGATGAAACTGAACGAGGATGTAATTGTAAGCATTTTTGTTAAGTAGAAGTATTTTGATAAGTGTCTTGAAGTCTTTAAAAAGTGTATGAATACATATTAAAACACTACATGTATATACATTTTAACTGAGTCGTTAAGTCATCGTTAGTCGTTACATGTAAATGTTGTTTTGAAACCTTTAGGTTAACGATCTTGTTGAATGTTGTTAACCCATTGTTTATTATAACAAATGAGATGTTAAATTGTTATATTATCATGATATTATGATATATAATATATCTTAGTATGATATATATACAGTTAAATGTCGTTACAACGATAATCGTTACATATATGTCTCGTTTCGAAATCATTAAGTTAGTAGTCTTATTTTTACATATATATTTTATTGTTAATACACTTAATAATATATTTACTTATCATTTAACATAATTAACCAAGTGTATCAATATCTTAATATGATTCATATGTACCTAGTAAGACGTTGTTATAACGATAATCGTTATATATATCGTTTTCGAGTTTCTTAAATTAATAGTCTCATTTTTATGTATATAACTCATTGTTAAAATACCTAATGAGATACATACTTATAATAAAATCATGTTAACTATATATATAACCATATATATGTCATCGTATAGTTTTACAAGTTTTAACGTTCGTGTCAACTTGGGTGGTCAATTGTCTATATGAAACCTATTTCAATTAATCAAGTCTTAACAAGTTTGATTGCTTAACATGTTGGGAACACTTAATCATGTAATTAACAATTTCATTTAATATATATATAAACATGGAAAAGTTTGGGTCACTACACAGACCATCTTGATTTCAATTTTCCAGGAAATAGCTTGAATCGTGAATTGAAAAGAAGAACTCTGTCTCCTTCTTTGAATTCTTTTGAACTTCTGATTCTTTTATCATGCCATTTCTTCATTCTTTCCTTATAGATTAAGGAATTTTCATATGCTTCATGTCTTAATTCTTCTAATAAGTTTAATTGATTTAACCGTAGACGTCCGGCTTCATGTAAATCAAGATTACATGTCTTCAAAGCCCAAAATGCTTTGTGTTCAATTTCTACTGGAAGATGACATGCTTTTCCATAAACGAGTCTAAAAGCTGTGGTTCCAATTGGAGTTTTGTAAGCTGTTCTAAAATCCCAGAGTGCATCCTCCAATTTTATGGACCATTCCTTCGGATTTGATCCTACGATTTTCTCTAGAATACGTTTTAAAGCTCGGTTGGTATTTTCAACTTGTCCACTTGTTTGTGGATGATATGCGGTGGAGATTTTATGAGTTACTCCATATATTTTGAGAACTTTCTCAAGTTGATTATTACAGAAATGAGTACCCCGATCAGTTACTAAAGCTTTCGGTGTTCCAAACCTTGCAAAAAGACGTTTTAAAAAGTTGACTACAACTCGTGCATCGTTAGTTGGGAGAGCTTGTGCTTCCGCCCATTTAGATACATAATCAATGGCTACGAGAATATAGAGATTATTATGAGATTTTGGAAATGGACCCATAAAGTCAATACCCCAAATGTCAAATACTTCACATACTTGAATGATATTTTGTGGCATTTCATCACGTTGACTTATTTTTCCGGCCCTTTGACAAGCATCACATGATTTGCAAAGAAGGTGTGTGTCTTTGTAAATTGTAGGCCAATAGAATCCAGCATCATAAACTTTTCTTGTTGTTAGTTGAGGCCCATAATGCCCTCCTGTTGGTCCTGTGTGACAATAGTTTAATATTTTACTAGCTTCATCTCCGAATATACATCGGCGTATTATTCCATCTGGACAACTTTTAAACAGATGTGGATCTTCCCAGAAATAGTGTTTTATATCACTAAAGAATTTCTTTCGTTTTTGGTACGACAATCCTTTTTCAAGGAATCCACATACTAAGTAGTTTGCATAGTCTGCAAACCATGGTATTTCATTATAATCTATCTTCAATAGATATTCATCAGGAAAGTTGTCTTGTATGGCCGATTCATTTAGAACTTCTAATTTGGGATTTTCAAGACGAGAAAGATGATCAGCGGCGAGATTTTCTGCTCCTCTTTTATCTCGAATTTCAATATCGAACTCTTGTAAGAGTAAGATCCAACGGATTAATCTTGGTTTGGTATCTTGTTTCGAAAATAGGTATCTAAGAGCAGAATGGTCGGTATAGACCACCGTTTTAGCTTGAACGAGATATGAACGAAATTTGTCAAAAGCAAAGACAATAGCAAGGAGTTCTTTTTCAGTAGTTGTGTAGTTCGTTTGTGCTCATTGTAACGTCTTACTAGCATAATATATAGGTTGAAATCGTTTTTCAATCCTTTGTCCTAAAACGGCTCCCATTGCAAAATCACTTGCATCGCACATTAGTTCAAACGGTAGATTCCAATTTGGTGTTATCATGATCGGCGCATTAGTGAGTTTCTCTTTAAGAATATTAAAAGATTTGATACATTCATCTGAAAAGATGAATGGAGCATCCTTTTCTAGGAGTTTATTCATAGGAGTGGCACTTTTAGAAAAATCTTTTATGAAACGTCGGTAAAAACCGGCATGCCCTAGAAAACTCCTAACTCCTCTAACATTGGTGGGATGTGGAAGTTTAGCAATTACATCTACTTTAGCTCTATCCACTTCAATTCCTTCCTTTGAGATTTTATGACCAAGAACGATGCCTTCTTTAACCATGAAATGGCATTTCTCCCAATTAAGAACTAGATTTGATTGTTCGCATCTAATAAGCATTCATTCCAGATTAACTAGACATGATTCAAATGTATCACCGAAGACTGAAAAGTTATCCATGAAAACTTTCATGCATTCTTCTATCATGTCGTGAAAAATCGCCATCATGCACCTTTGAAAGGTTGCAGGGGCGTTGCAAAGTTCAAATGGCATGCGTTTGTAAGCAAAAGTACCATAAGGGCACGTGAATGTGGTTTTCTCTTGGTCCTCGGGTGCTATTGGAATTTGAAAATATCCGAAAAAACCATCAAGAAAATAATAGTAACTATTTCCGACTAATCTTTCCAACATTTGATCAATGAAAGGTAAGAGAAAGTGATCTTTTCTGGTGGCGTCATTTAATTTTCTATAATCAATACATACACGCCATCCTGTTACAGTCCTAGTAGGAATAAGCTCATTTTTCTCATTTGTAATGACAGTCATGCCACCCTTCTTAGGCACGCATTGAACTGGGCTTACCCATGGACTATCAGAAATTGGATAAATTAAACCTGCATCTAGCAGTTTAATAATTTCTTTTTAACAACATCTTGCATATTAGGATTTAGTCTTCGTTGACGTTGCACATACGTTTTATGACCTTCTTCCATAAGGATTTTATGTGTGCAATACGAAGGACTTATTCCTTTGATATCATGAATTTTCTATGCAATGGCTGGTTTATGAGCATTCAACACAGAAATGAGTTGTGATTTCTCATTTTCAGTAAGAGAAGACGATATTATTACAGGTAATTCAGATTCACCATGTAAATAAGCGTATTCCAAATGGTTTGGAAGTGGCTTTAACTCTAATGTCGGAGGTTCTTCTATCGATGATTTGTATCGATATCTGTCTTCTTCTTTTAGCATTTGAATTTCTTCTGTTGTTGGTTCATATCCATTAGCTATTAGTATAGCTAACATTTCAGTTTCATCAATTGGTTCAGTACCTTCTCCTAAAGAACATTCTCCTGTTCCTTGTAATTCTGGAAATTCTTCTAACAATTCTGCATGTGAATCTATAGTTTGAATATAATAACATGTATCATCTGCAGATTGCGGTTATTGCATAGCTCTATCAACTGAAAAGGTAACACTCTCGTTCTCTATACTTAGGGTCAGTTTCTTACCAAACACGTCTATCATTACTTTAGCCGTGTTTAAGAATGGTCTTCCTAATATGAGAGGAACTTGAGAATCTTCTTCCATATCTAGAACAACAAAATCTACTGGAAATACTAAAGTACCAACTTTAACTAGCATGTTCTCCATTATCCCTCTAGGATATTTTATTGATCGATCAGCTAGTTGTATACTTATTCTTGTTGGTTTCAATTCTCCAAGGTCTAGTTTAGCGTATAGTGAATACGGCATTAAATTTATACTAGCACCTAAGTCTGCCAATGCTTCTATTGAACTAAGACTACCCAGAAAACATGGAATTGTGAAACTTCCTGGATCTGATAGTTTTTCTGGTATCTTATTCAACAGCACTGCTGAACAATTAGCATTCATAGTAACAGCCGAGAGTTCTTTCATTTTCTTTCTATTCGAGATTAGATCTTTCAGAAATTTAGCATATCTAGGCATTCCTGAAATCACATCAATGAAAGGAAGATTTACATTTATCTGTTTAAACATATATCCAAGAATTTGGATTGCTCGGCTTCAAGTCTCTCTTTTTTCATTTTACTCGGGTAAGGAAGTGGTGGTTGGTATGGTTTAACATAAGGTTTAGCCTTAACTGTGTTATCTTCATTAACCTTTTCAACTACAGGTTCTGTTTCCTTATCTTGTTCAGGTTGTGGTTCTTGTGGAGTAGGAATAGCTTCATCAGAAATTACAGGTATTTCAGGTGATTTAAGTGTTGTACCACTTCTTGTGGTAATGGCTTTAGCTGTTTCATTCCGGGGGTTAGCATTTGTATCACTAAGTAGACTTCCCGGT
This sequence comes from Rutidosis leptorrhynchoides, assembly GCF_046630445.1. NCBI lineage: Eukaryota > Viridiplantae > Streptophyta > Magnoliopsida > Asterales > Asteraceae > Rutidosis > Rutidosis leptorrhynchoides. The sequence goes on from NC_092339.1 coordinate 150,880,390, forward strand.
TTTCTTTCACCTATTAACCTTGCTAGGTTACTTACTTCTTGTTCCAAATTTTGAATAGAAGCTTGTTGATTTCTAAATGCTTGAGCATTTTGTTCATTCGTTTTTTCTGAGATGTGAAAAACTGTGTTTGAGATTCAACTAGCTTCGTCATCATATCTTCTAAATTTGGCTTTTTATCATCGGTTTGTTGTGGTTTGTTTTGAAAATTAGGTCTTTGCTGATTGTAAGTATTATTGGATACTTGTTGATTGCTAGGACCTTGTTGGTTGTTGTATGGAACATTTCGGTTATAATTCTGGTTTTGATTGTAAATTGGTCTTGGCAGTTGATAATTATTCTGATAATTATTTCCAGGCCTTTGGTTTATGTATGAAATATTATCTCTTTGTTCCATTGTTAGCTCAATACTGAGACAATCTTTTGTCAAATGTGGTCCTCCACACTGCTCACAACTAATTTGTATTGAGTGAATATCCTTAGTCATCTTTTCCATTCGTCTCTCGACAGCATCTATCTTTGCGGAAATGGAATCTAAGTCATGGCTAGAATTGGCTCTAGCTGCTTTAGATGATCTAACGATATCTTTTTCTTGGTGCCACTCATGTGAGTAGGAAGCAGTGTTATCAATAATTTTATAAGCATCAGTTTCGGTTTTCTTCATAATAGAACCACCTGCTGCTATATCGATGTCTTTTCTTGTAGTGATGTCGCATCCTTGGTAGAATATTTGTACTATTTGACAAGTGTCTAAACCATGTTGCGGACATCCTCTTAATAACTTTCCAAATCTAGTCCACGTCTCATATAGAGTTTCATTTGGTTTCTGTGTGAACGTAACAATTTCTCCTTGAAGTCTTACGGCTTTAGATGCCGGAAAGAATTGTTTAAGAAATTTTTCAACTAAAACGTCCCATGTATCAATCGCCCCTTCAGGTAACGATTCCAACCAATCTTTGGCTTCTCTTTTTAAAGTCCGGGGAAATAACATGAGATATATATGTTCATCCTCCACTTCTCTTATTTTAAATAGTGTACAGATCCTATTAAAGGTACGAAGATGTTCGTTTGGATCTTCCTTCGGCGCACCACTAAATTGGCATTGATTAGTCACCATATGTAGAATTTGTCCTTTGATTTCATAATCTGGCGCATTAATGTCTGGATGAGTAATTGCGTGACCTTGGCCAGTGCGTTTAGCTCGCATTCGGTCTTCCATACTTAGAGGTTCCAGATTTTCCAAAATTGAATTTGTTGAATCTGAATCACTAGAAGATTCTGATTTAATGGTTCGTTCCTCAACAATCTCTGTTTGAATGATTGGTGGTTCTGGAGGAAAAATTAATGGTTCAGGATCTATGAATCATCCCTGAATATTCTCCGGATTCTCAATTGTGAGGTCGGGTTCAAAAAATGGATTATCGAAAATTTGAATTGGAGTACTTGGTCGACTGGATGACGATTCTAAAGAAAAATCAACGGCGGTAATATTTGCTAAATGTCTTGATCTAGTTACAGGTGGTGAACGTACAAAAGGTGGTGAACGTCTTGCTCGGTGCATTCACTGAATATCCTATTAGTTTTTTAAAAGGAAAGAAAAATTATATAAGTTATCCAATTAATAGACTTTTCTGATTTTGCCCACGTTTCGAATAGCCAAAAGATGCAGTAGAGGGGCAGGATTCGTTTGGTCTCAATATAATTGAGTACTATTTGGCTCCAATAACCTGGTCCACGTACAAATTCAACTATTACTACGAACCAGAAAATTTTGATGTCTATCAATTTAACCACTTAAAATAAATTTTCGTAATTTAAAGAAATTTAGATAAGAAATAGAATAAAAATCTATGTCCTAAAAACTAGAATGGCGAGAAATAAGAAAGAAAAAGAGCGCGTCGAAAAAGGTCGAAATAGAAAAGGGTTGAAAAATAAAAGGCGTCGAAAAAGAAAAAAAATGACTATAAAACTTTAAAACACTCGACTAACCCAACCTTATTACTATCACTAACTTAAAATTAAAATTGCAAATTGAGATTACTAATTGGAGTGATAATTGATACATAGGTAAAAGGCGTCGAAAAATAAAAATAAGAAAGTAGTGCGTCGAAACTTAAGAAGGAACTAAAAACTAAAAATTAAAAGTTGCGTCTAAAAATATTAAAGCTTACAAGTAAAACTATATCCCAAATGGCAATATCTTTAAAAAAATACTAAAACTTAGATAGGCGTCGCAAAATTCTAAAGCACCTAAATCTTAGTCTAAAGAGAAAGCACTTAAGGGATTTTACGGCAAAACCTAAAAATCTAGAAGTAAAAATAATTATGGCAAAAACTATAACTTAAAACTAATTACGAGCGAAAAATACAAATATTACGAATAAACAAATAAAAAGATACAAAATATAAAAATAAACTTAAAGTTGTAAAAAGTACAATTTTTATAAAAATATTATTTTTAAATTATTATTTTATAAAACTATTACTTTTATATATATAAATAAAACTTATTAAAATTAATTATTACAAATTAATTAAAACTTAAACTAAATAATAAATTAATTAACTAATTTAGGGTTTATTAATAATAATAATTAATAATACTCCTTAATTAATGCGATTAGGGTTTCTGGTCGTGTCAGGGTGGCTCCGCGAGTTGCGGTACACCTGGCAACAAACACCGCGAGTCGCGGGGTATGAAATTTCAGATTAGGTGGTTTCGTTTGACAGGTTTCGTAATTATTTTTTTTTCTGTTTTTAATTTAATTAATATATTTATATAAATTTAATAAAACTTATATTTTAAAAACTAAAATAAAAATAGAAATATTTTATAATTTTATAAATAAAAATCTTAAAACTAGATTTATATATATATTTTTTTTCGGTTTTGATTTTAAGTTTTAAATAAACCCAAAATATTTAAATAAAACTTATATTTTTATAAAATAAAATAAAGAAACTTTATAAAACTTAAATATTTAACAAACTCTTAAAAATATTTATATTTTTGTTTTTCTTTTTATATTTTCGAATATTTAAAACGTATTTTTACAAAAACGTATTTTTATAAAAGTAAACTAAAAATAAAAATCTTTTTTTTATATTAGCGTTGCGCTTCCGGCTTTTAAGCTAGATTTTGTTCCCTGGCAGCGGCGCCAAAAATACTTGATGTGCTGCGAGGTGTATATAAAATAGCTTTATATTTTACTAGGAAAAACTATTAAATATGATACAATTTTACACAAGATATTTATTTATTTATAGAATGGATATACCTAAACCTTGCTACAACACTTATAGACAGTGTACCTAATCGTACAGTAGTGTAGTTTTTAGTAAGTCCGGTTCGTCCACAGGGAATCTTTTAAACAAAGCTTAACGCTATATTAGTTTTAATTTATAAAAATATAAATATATATATAAGTAATATTATTATTATAAAGGGGGTTTTTACCGTTTAATGACCGGTTTGTCGATTTTTAAAACTTTAGTCGCAGTTAAAACCTAATGTAAAATATTAAATAAATAAAAGACTTAATTTAAAGCGTAAAGTAAATAACGATAATGAAATTGCGATAAATAAAAGTGCGATAAAATAAAATTGTGATAATTAAAAATACGATAATTAAAAGTGCAATTAAATACAATAAATAAAAGTGCGATAATTAGAAGTGCAATTAAATATAAAATAAAGGAAATTAAATATGAAATAAAAGAATTATGCTTATGTTAATCATGATGTTTGACGTGTTGATTTTAGTTTTATGCCCATGGGTTAATTGTCCTTTGTCCTGGATTATTTAATATGTCCGTGTGGTTTTTGTCCATAACAGTCCATCAGTCATAAATATAAAGTGCGAGTGTCCTCGTCAAATTATCCTTATACCCGAAGTCAAATATTCCAACTAATTGGGGACTTAAACTGTAACAAGGTTTTAATACTTTGTTTAATAATTACACCAGGTTATCGACTGCGTGTAACCCAAGGTTTTAATACTTTGTTATCAATTATGCCAAGTGTCCTTGTACATAATTTCACCCCTGTTTTAATAATTCTAGTGGCTATTAATCCATTCCCGTGTCCGGTTAAATGAACGATTATTCGTACATATAAATACCCCGCCCATCGTGTCCGATCGAGTATATATGGTTATTTATAGGGACGTCCAATTGTAAATCTTTATATTAAAATTAACAAACTATCATTTAGTTAAACAAATATAAAGCCCATTAATAGCCCATAGTTTAATTTCCACAAGTGTCGTTCTTTTGTCCAAACCCCAATTATGGTACAAAGCCCAATTACCCAATTTTAGTAATTAGCCCAACATCATGATTACTTCGGTATTAAATAAGCATAATAATAACTTAGCTACGAGACATTAAATTAAAAAGGTTGAACATAACTTACAATGATTAAAAATAGCGTAGCGTTACACGGACAGAATTTCGAGTTACACCCTTACAACATTCGCTAACATACCCTTATTATTAGAAATTAAAATTAAAATTAAAATTAAAATATAAATATATATATATATATATATATATATATATATATATATATATATATATATACGTTTATGGAGAGATTGATAAAAGGATATTTTTTACGATCAAAATGCGTTGGCTTTTATAGGCAGTTTCAGAATTTGGTGCTCCGCGAGTCGCGGTATTTTTGCCCTTCAAACTCCGCAAGTCGCGGAGTTTGCTTTTACAGCTCATCCCTTTTTGGATCTTCTTTGCCGACGGTTTTAATATATAAATATAATATATATATATATATATATATATATATATATATATATATATATATATATATATATATATATATATATATATATATATAATTATATATATATAATTTATATAATTAATTATATATTATATTATATTTATATACATAGTTAACTTGTAATTTTTAGTCCGTTGCGTCGAGCGTTGAGAGTTGACTCTGGTCCCGGTTCCGGATTTTCGAACGTCCTTGCGTACAATTTAATATCTTGTACTTTGCATTTTGAATCTTGTACTCTTGTAATTCTGAGACGTTTCTTATCAATAATTGGAACCACTTTGATTGTACTTTGTACTTTTGAGCTTTTTGGTCGTTTGCGTCTTCAATTCGTCGAATCTGTCTTTTGTCTTCACCTTTTATTATTTAAACGAATATCACTTGTAAATAGGACAATTGCAACTAAAAGCTTGTCTTTCTTGAGGAATAATGCTATGAAATATATGTTCGTTTATAGCATTATCAAGTGTCAACACAAAGGTTGAGTGAACATCATAGGTTTAACAATTATAACAAGTTTTAGACCACAAGATTTAGTTCAAAACGTCAAAAAATTCAATATGCCATGAGTTATAATATCAAACTAAACATTAACCCCTGACACTGTACGGGTGTCGGTAATCATTATTATGTACCCCCTTGACGATCAAGCCAATGGGTAGAGACGTCACTCTCAATAGGCCTACTCACAATAATTAAGCTTGCAAAATTCCAATTCCAGCAATTAACGATATTATGGCGGGGATTTGCATGTAACAATAAATACATGTTTAATAAAAGTCTCACGAAGTTGCATATCAAATAGTTTAGATACTTGTGTCTAAATTGTAAATCATTTAAAAGCAAGCATGTGTCTCACCCCAAAGTTTATAAAACAGTTAAGAAATAGTAGAAAGAGGGGCTATGAAGTTCACCTTAGTAGCAAGTAAGATATTCCACGTAAGAAGTGTAAACGGAGAAAGTGATCGGAGATCTCGACCTAGAGATATAATCTTTGGTTAGTTAATGTCTAATAGACATAAGGTTTGTTTATTAATATAGTAAACTTTATTAACTGTGACGGTGTTCGGGAAAGTTCCTATTCTCCAAAAGTTTCTATTTTTGGAAACCTACTATTTATGAAAAGCTTCTACTTATAGTAAGCTTCTAGTTTAAGAAGTTCGGGTTATAATTCTTAACAAGGATGTTGTACAATCTCACCCAAACTTTGTTGATATCATGCAAGTCACTTGAATGATCAGTTGTTACCGGGCACCCAGGATTCTTGACCAGAATCTAAGTCATGGCATTCGAAATCCACAAGCGGTTCCCATAAGGCAACAAGGATCACCCTAGGCCACAAGTAGGGGTGATGTTTGTAGTCTTTGTACGTTATCTTTAATAATAACCTTCACATAACAATTTATTAATGTACTTATTAATTATATATATATATATATATATATATATATATATATATATATATATATATATATATATATATATTGGTGATAATATACTTAGTGTAATTAAAGTGTTACCATATAGATAAGTTCATAGGTTATAATATTAGTATTATTATCTAATTAATCAATCGTTATGTAATCTTATCATTATATGTTACATATATAAATATGCACCTATGTGATAAATATATATATATATATATATATATATATATATATATATATATATATATATATATATATATATATATATATATATATATTATGTATATGTGTTTCATATATCTCAAGTCAAAGGTGATACATATAAATACACACACACACACACACACACACACATATATATATATATATATATATATATATATATATATATATATATATATATATATATATATATATATATATATATTATTTTTATCATCATGTATGTGTTTATAGCTATATGATATACATGTATATTATATGTAAGTGTTATATATATATATATATATATATATATATATATATATATATATATATATATATATATATATATATATATATTAACGTAAAGATGGTACATATATATACATATAACTACTTTACTTTTCATGTTTTACTAACCTTATTTAACTTACACAATACACACTCATACATATTTACACACGTACATATATAAACATATCTACACATACATATATACGTACGTATATACTTACATATACACACACACATATATCTACTACGTATACATGTACATACATACGTATGCATGCATGCATGCATGCATGTATATCATTATCATTATACATTACTAATCATAAAATCATAGCTTTTTATCATAATCAAAACCTAATAACATTAATCATCATCACATAAAATCATAACCTTTTATCATATTCAATCATAATCTTTATCTATTTTAATTAGCTTCATATCATAAATCATGATCATAACTTAACCCTACTACTTGTAATTTAACATACTTCATCTTATTAACATAATAACTAATCATCAATTATTAATACTTCACAATAGAGATTATACTTCATACATGAATATACTAACTAGTTTAACATAACCTAATACTTTTAATTTATTATAATCATTCTTGTTAAACATAATACTTAATCATAAGCATAATCTCATTAACCAAGTTCTATCAATTCTTTTTAACCTCATCAATTTATACATTCCCTATATCATAATCATACTTAATTCATCTTATACATAATACTTAATTCATAACACTTATAAATAACTTAAAAGTAATAGATTTAAATGCATGATTAAGCTAGGGTTTTAGGGCTACCTTATGAAGGTTAAGATCAAGAATTGATGATGAATGTGATGCGAAACAGAAACAGAAACCAGCAGCAGCAGTAACAACCCAAAAGATGGTTTCTTTGGGCTGTTTTGGTTTGACAGAACAGCAGGTACAGCAGCAGAAAGTAGGCGATTAGAGGGCTGTTTGATGGCGATTAGCAGCAAGAAAACAGGAGACTAACAGAAGCAACAATCAATTGCGAAAAGAGGCTGTGAGGGATGGTTTTTAATGTCGACTTGCAGGCTGAGGGGTTGGAGGCTGTTTAGTCGACTAAAAAGAAGAGGGAAAAGCTAGAAACCAGTCGACTGAATGCAGCAGGTGTCGACTAATAAAAGAGGGAATGGGCTGTGCAGTTTTATCGATTAAGACACAAGGAATGAGAGGGATTTTTGGAGTTTATTTTTGTGGTGCAATTATGGAATAACATGAGCCTATTTATAGATAATTTACAAGAGTTGGATCAAGATTAGGATTCTAAGTTAACTTGGTGATCAAGAACAAAAATTAGGATTAAACTAGGAGTAGTTAACTTAATGATCAAGTTCCTTTTTTTTTTTACTCCTTCTAGCCGATTTAATAATATTAATTCATATATTTATATATTTTTTCAGCAATTATGTATTTATATATATATTTTATATTTTTTTATTAAATACTTACATTTATTTAAAATACATTTTATTTTGATCATAATAATAACATTAATAATAATAATAGTTATCAGGGTTTGGGTTTAATATTTTATATTAAATGGTATTAGGGTTTAGTATTTAATGTATAGGGTTAGGTTTAGGGTTTTAAATAATATTAGATATCCGGATAACAACCCTAGTGCTAATACACAGAATATAACAATGAAACCCTAAGGGCAATTTAGTAAATTCATGAAGGAAAAATGAGGGTTGTTATAGTACCTCCCCATTAATTTAAACTTCGTCCCGAAGTTTCAGGAAGATCTTCTCGGATACATCAGCGGTTGAGAATAGATGTGGATATTTTCGGTTCATCTGGTCTTCACGTTCCCAGGTATACTCGGGGCCTCTTCGTGAATTCCAACGGATCTTAACAATAGGAATAGAGCTTTATTTCAAGCCTTTAAGCTCACGATCCATAACCTCTACTGGTTCTTCAACAGAATGCATTTTATCATCAATGCGGATATCATCTATGACGACCCTCAATTTTTCATTCTTGTTTTAATTGTTCCATTAATAGGATTACTTGTACTCATGAACTTTATTTAATAAACTTTGAATAAATATTAACTTTTGATCAATATTTTCGTTAATGTAAAGTTTATGCATTTGAGTTTTATAATTATAAAGCTATAAGTATTATTAAAAATGATATTTCTTAACCTTTAAAATTTAATAGGAACTACTTGGAACTAAATAAAATTAATAAAAGTTAGGGGTTAATAAATAAATAAATAAAATGTAATTAATATACCCTTAACATAAATAATAATAATAATTAAAATATATATATATATATATATATATATATATATATATATATATATATATATATATATATATATATATATATATATATATATATATATATATATATATAAAATACATAATTTAGTAGTAAGGCCGTATAAAAAAAATAAAAATAAAAATCATATGTATCAAAGTATTTTGACTGAATAGATTGTTTGGGGGGAAAAACTTGATCCCTAAGTAAGTTATAAGCCTAGTTAAACTCTAATTAATCCTTGAATCCAAGAGAAATTAGGAAACCAACATTGTTATATAAACCCTCATGTAATCCTCAAGAAATCACCACAAAAATCTGCTGTAAATTGTCGATAGTTTTCCTGCTTTCCCTACAGTTTTTCTATCGACTAAAAACCCCTCATCCAACCTGCTATTCAGTCGACTAAACCACCTCACACAACCCTCTCCTGTGTCGACTGTACAATCCACAAAAGTTTGCTGTAAATTGCCATTGTTTCTGTTTCTGTTCAGTCCTTAAAACAACTATCGAACCGGCTATTTTCTTGCTACTAATCGACATCAAACCAGTCCAAGTTGTTGCGTCTGTTGCTGCTAAACTTGCTGTACTTGTTGCTGTCTTCTGTCGATCAAAGGAAAACCCAAGAAAACCCTATTGGGTCGCTGTTGATACTGCTGTGTTGCTGTGGGTTCAGTCGAACCAGGTCAGACCCAAAAGACCTCTCTTTGGGTCATGATCTTGATGTTGCTACAGCTGCTTGGATTCTGTCTCCTGTTCACAAGTTCATCATCACCAATCCTTGAACTTTAAACCCTAAGGTAGTTCTTTAAAACCCTAGTTCAAACTTATTCTAAATCAATTACTTTTAAGTTAGTTGTATGTGTATTGTTATAGGTATTGATTGTAACAACCCGACTTTTTCCATTAAATACTTAACGACTATTAGTTAATGTTGTATAATTTTCTACGCCAAATTTTCTTTCTTTCTTTCTTTCTTTACACATTTTGATATGTGTTAATATTTTGAAGGCTAAATAATTCGGAAACTAATTATTGAGTTAATAATTCAAACTAATAATTAACTTAATAATTCTTCCCAGTAATAAAGTTTATTATTATTATTATTTACACATATATTAAATGAAAACGTGTGTAAACAAGTAGCCCCAATTAACACTTGTTGCCAACACTTTACTTTTCCACTTGAAAGCAAATTCGAGAGATGCAGTGCTAGTGTACATAACACTAGTAGTAGTAATGATAAAGAAAATATAGAAAGTGAATTACTTGTGAATACATCCATCAAGCAAGTTGATTCATTGATTGTTCACCTAGTAATATAGAATTCCCATGTAAAACTATGTCCCACCCCTTTGAAATGGCAAACAATTCCAAAGTTCTTGTTATTTTAATTTGTATTAACATGACGAGATTATCACCTATATATTATATCACATAGGAAAAGTTGGATGATTATGGATGCTTGTGTGTGTGATATCTTGTTCAACGAGAAAGACATATATATGTGTAGTGTATTTAATTGCAAGTTGTGAAGGAACAATAATTTAACTAGCCATCTATTATAACCGGTGCATATTAAATAGATAGAAAAAGGTGTGGAAAGAGAGTCTTCATGCATGAACTTCAATAAAAAAAAAGTATCCAATGTGTGAAAAGGGATAGCAAGTAACAAGAAACAAGAATAGCAAATTGTCTTGTGACCAAAACGTTTCGCAGGTCAAATAATGACTCTTCATTTATCTTTTTATACTTGTAGTGGGACTATAATATTGTAGTTAATTAATAAAATTAATTAAATAAATTAATTAATAAATCTTCACAACCTTTACAATTCATGTCATCTTATTCGGGTATTAAGTAGAAGTAATTTTAATAATTAAAATTTTAATAACTAAAGTTTTAGTAATTAAAGTAAAAGTTAAAATGTTTTGGCCAAAGGTTTAGGAACGAAGTCATTTTGAAGGATGCATCATAATAATCCGAATTAGTTTAATGTATCATAAAACTACATGTAATTATGGTTATCTTTAATATATTTACCAACTAATTAACTATTAATAAAATATATAAATATATAAATTACTAACATAACTAATAGACAAAACTTATGAATAGTAACTAAGGGTAATTTTGTCTTTTAATTTTTTTTGTCTTTTTTTCCCCAAAATAAAACTCCCCCACTTAATTCAATAATTAAAACCGACCCCTCAATCAGGGGGTAAAGTGTCAAATAACCATTTTTATAAAAAAAATCTTATATAAACTTCACCCAAATATTCAACGAGTCATATCTTCTCGCTCGCAACGAGTTAAATTTTTTTCCGACACCATCGTTAAACTCGAAATAATTTTAGGAACACAATGTCACTAACCATACGCAAAACGGACGCTTTTTTAAAAAAAAAGGGCTAAATATTTGAGGTACTTTTCATACACGTTGATTTTGCGTTAAATTTTCAAAAGTCCAATTCCATAGCGAAACGCAGAGATGCACATATATTATTAATTTAAAATTACATTTAAATCTTTCACGGATTATACCTTTTAGTTCGATTCGAGTTGCGATTCAACGACATCATCGTTAGCCATGAAATTTTTTTTACAAACTAAACGCAATAAAATACATTGAAAACCGAACCCTCGATGCGAAGCGAGGGTTCGCAAAACTAGTTTAAACTAATAGGACAACAACAATGACAAAGTCAAGAGTCACATGTGATAATTGTCAAAATCTGTGTATTACGCTAGTTGGTTATAGCACATTAAACATAATTAATATATAATATAATCAGTCACCAATATATTCTATATCTATATATACACTTTTAAAACATTTCTAGAGATCAACACATAACAAACTTTGTATACTAATCCGTTATTAAGATTATCGATCTTTTGGTGTTCATATCTCCAATCGATCGCCATCTTCACTCCATCAAAACACCACCGATTTTTGATTTGTTTGCTTTTGCAATCTACACGAAAGTTATTGCTTTTATCAACCTCTACTCATTGGTAGAAGTTAATTGCTCTCTAAAGGTTGTGTATAACGATTGTAATCGTCCGGTTCACGTACCACTTTGACTAGCTATTAACGTTCACACAAGGTGAGTTTCATTTGCTCCCTTTTTAAATGCTTTTGCAATATATATTTTTGGGACTGAGAATACATGCGCTGCTTTTATAAATGCTTTACGAAATAGACACAAGTACTGAAAACTACATTCTATGGCTGGATTATTAAACCGAATATGCCCCTTTATAGTCTGGTAATCTAAGAATTAGGGAACAGACACCCTAATTGATGCGAATCCTAAAGATAGATCTATTGGGCCCAACAAGCCCCATCCAAAGTACCGGATGCTTTAGTACTTCGAAATTTATATCATGTCCGAAGGAGGATCCCGGAATGATGGGGATATTCTTATATGCATATTGTGAATGTCGGTTACCAGGTGTTCAATCCATATGAATGATTATTTTTGTCTCTATGCATGGGACGTATATTTATGAGAAATGAAAATCTTGTGGTCTATTAAAATGATGGAAATGTTTATTTATGTTAAACTAATGAACTCACCAACCTTTTGGTTGACACTTGAAAGCATGTTTATTCTCAGGTACGAAAGAAATCTTCCGCTGTGCATTTGCTCATTTTAGAAACATTACTTGGAGTCATTCTTGGCATATTTCAAAAGATGTTGTATTCGAGTCGTCGAGTTCATCAAGATTATTATTAAGTCAATTATAGTTGGATATATTCTGAAATGGCATGCTTGCTGTCAATTTTCGTTGTAAAAAAAGATTGTCTTTTAAAATTGAATGTAATGTCTGTAAACTGTATCATATAGAGGTCAAATACCTTGCGATGTAATCAACTGTTGTGAATCATTTATAATCGATATGGACTTCGTCCGGATGGATTAGGACGGGTCTCTATAGTTGGTATCAGAGCGGTGGTCTTAGCAAACCAGGTCTTGCATTAGTGAGTCTAACTGATAGTCGTTAGGATGCATTAGTGAGTCTGGACTTCGATCGTGTCTGCATGTCAAAAGTTTTACTTATCATTTTTGTCGAAAATCATCTGCTTATTATCCTTAGGAAATTACCTGCTCATTATTCTTAGTCTAGACACATTTTACTGCATTGACTGCATGAATAGTGTATAGACAAAATCCATATCTTAGCATATCTGTCACTATAGACTTTATCTGACACGTTTCCTTAATTTTCTCCATAATTCACGGTATCTTTGGAAGTATGTATAGATATTCTATATATAATTATAATATCATTCGATATTCGAAAATCATTTCATATCAAAACCCTTTAACTGATTGTGAGAAATGGATCCTACACCTAGCTTGGATTCCATTAGTTTCGGAAGCGATTTCGAGATGTATATTGAAGCAGACTCCGAAGTCAATGAACCAGAAGTACCTCAACCATTTAGTTATTTTTCTTTCTGGAGAAGATGGGGGTGGGTTCGAGACTTACTCACTCGATGGAGAAATGAAGAAGGCGATCCTACCGCGAACCAAACTTACCTCCTAACATCGGAGAAAACGATGTACTCACCGATGAACCTATGCGCAACACTGTATTCACCCTTCTTGCTAAAGTTTTCCACCTCGAAGGTCGCATTACTGCAATCTCAGAAAATATTCAACCTCTACTTCTGAATACTAATCGAAGGGGAATATCATAAGAAGTTAGGGAACTTCGAATTGATAATCAAGATCTATCGAATCAGATGAGTGGATGGATAGAAATGATAGAGGGTAGGATAGAAACCCTGACAAGAATGGTGCGTGATTTACAAGCTATACTTACTACATCAACATCATTACCAACCTCAGCACCAACAACATTTGTAGCACCGATAGCAACAGTACCACCATCAGCAGCACCAGCAGCATAACCAGTACCAACAACAACAACATCATCACACGTTTCAACCTCGCAATCTATACCTCAAGCATAATCATCGTTCTACAAATCGTTCTACATAAACTATCTTCGTCCTTCATGACGATTATGTAATCTCTAATGTTTTAGAGATTATGTAGTCTAGTTCTAGCCGTAAATCTGATGAGTTTAATATCACATTGACTCATTAAATCCATGATTACGTCTGAAGAAAATATATATGTATATATGTTTTCATAGAGATTGTAATTAAAATTTTATTGTACAAACTGTTAATGGTGAAAATATTTTAACGGGTAGGTAATACCTGAGGAATATTTAGATTTCGTATTAATAAGTTACACTGTACATTCTTCAAATCTGATTCAATAGTCATTTACTATCCTACTTACATCCACAGATATACGTAACCGTTCATCACAAAATAATTATTTTCATTCAATTTCATATTTGTATTTTGATTTATCAGAATTCAACAAGTGGCATAATGAAGAAAACATTGGACAAAATAAAATTTGTTAGAAACAAACAAATTAACTATGAGAAATTTTGTTAAGAATCCACGCTAACTGTTCCTAGCTAACTGATTACATTTTTATCGCAGTTTATTTAGCGTAATTTAATTATCGCAATATTATTTATCGTCATTTAAATTCTGTATTTATTTTACGCACTTTAAATATCGGGACACGTATATAAGATTTTGACATATCATATCGACGCATATATATATATATATATATATATATATATATATATATATATATATATATATATATATATATATATATTATTTGGAATAACCATAGACACTCTATATGCAGTAATGATCGAGTTCTCTATACAGGGTTGAGGTTGATTCTATAATAATATATATACTTTGAGTTGTGATCGAGTCTGAGACATGTACACGGGTCACGATAAGTATTAGTTAATTCGAATATTATATATTAAATTATATATGAATTATTGAACTGTTAACTGTGGATTATCGACTGTGGACTAATGACATTGGGCAATTAAAATGAATTAAAATATTGATTATAATATATGAAACTAAATAATTCTTCAAGTTTGCCACTTGATTTCATCTTAAACCTCATTTGTATCTTGACGATTCCAATCTGCGTTCAAACCTTTCATGATTCTTAAATACACCTCAATCGAGAGGATGAACCAACCGCACTTCATCTATGGAAGAAAAGATTGATGCATATAGTTATGCACTTGTAAACACTCGGAACCTGTGTAAACGTTTAACACGTGTCTGTTCTAGCTCCTTTGGCATTGTTATTACCGAAAATAACATTTCAATTCTGTTTTCAATTAGCCAATTTTGTCATAGCTTCAGCAAATCAACTTCGACTTCCATTCGAATTAGCCTTATTATAACCTCAATATATAAGTTTGCCTGTCATCATCGTTACCGAAAAACCATTTATATTCCACCACATTAGCAGTAAACTTTCCAGCAACTTCAATGAATTTGGAATTTCCGAAAAATCATTATATTCATTGAAAACCCCATCATGTATACATCTATACCATGTAACAATAATTGCCATACCAATTGCCTAGAATCAGTAATTAGTATTTCGAATCTCGTAGTATTTCTACATAGTTATATGTATACATATAACAATTATCTCCTAGAATTACGACCTTCATTTCTGAAATTTTGAAAAGCACCCAGTCTACAAATCAATACTCCAAATTCTGAAAAAGCAGAATACAGCAGCAAAAAAACTGTACAAGCTGAATACAGCAGCAAAAACTGTACAAGCTGAATAAAGCAGCAAAAACTGTACAAGCTGGATACAACAGCAAAAACTGTACACGACCTTAATCGTCGAAGGTATAAAGATAAAGAATAGTACGTTGGCAAAGCTCAGAAAAGTTGGAACTGGAAACCAGATTGAGCAAACCATGAAGGAGACTCTGAACAAATTACAAGGACTAAACTTGTACATAAAGAATCTAGATGATTCTGTTTCTGATGAAATCTTTAGCGAATACCTTACTCCTTAATCGCTCTAAATCATCGTGAATGAATTTCTTCATCACAATTTCATTCTAAAATCCTAAGATATCATCGTACCTTTCTTTATTAATATCCTCAATATTTCTGAAGATATCTTCATAAATATTCTCGTTCGATATTAATTATCTCTATGAGCCATTCGTATTATATCATAAAAAAGAAACTGTTTTAGTTTCTATATTCTGCGAACCTTCAAATTAAAAATATGAATGTTTTGAAGTAATGTTGGGAGCTGAAGCACGAGTTAGTATAATATAATGACACTCGATCAACGTGATTATATTACAGTAAGTCATGCAGAGTTTCTAAATGGAACATGATGATTCACAGACCATACCGTCATCACGTACCATGTTACATAACTCTTTCATTCTGCTTAACTTCTAAACATATCAAGAAAGTATATTCTTGATAGTTCTATTCTCAGTGATTCTGGTAATTTGACAAATCAAATCGTGCTATTACGTTCTTTCTTGTTTAGAACATTAAGTTCATTCGAAGTTCCATACTTACAAATTCTGGACCGATACTCGCTTTACTAGAGGATGAGAAGAGAATAAAAAAGTCAAAGAGCTCCAAAATATAAGAAAAAAATATAAAGCTCACTAATAACACGGAGGTTACAAACCGTGGATGTTAATACGAATAGCAATATAAAGACACGATATAATTAAGAATAGTATCACCCCATGGTAATAGTAGAAGTAAACAGATTCTTCTAGTGGAAGATTGAAAAGAAGAATGACAGAAATGATAATTAGAAAATATCAAGGATTAGAACTGGATTAAACATTTTCACAATCTTTTGAAATTGAAAATTGAGTATGGGAGTGGTAAAAGTAATGAAATGGAAGAAGTTAATTTATAGCGAAATATCTGATAAAGAAATTAAGGCAGATTTCCGTATTTAATTAGAGAGATCCTAATTTCCTGATTTACCGAAGAATCAAATCTTATATAGATTTCGAAGATTTTCTCTAAACCCCTTGAATTCCGGAATTCAACCATGATTAGTCAAAAGTTATGATGAAAAATTGTCTTTCTCATTTCACTATTTAGTGATAGCTTCATTTGTACTTTTCGAACAATCGAATTGTTTTATCCATATTACTCAATGATGATAAAACTCTATTTATCAGCTTATATTCGTCATGAAAACATCTCTATGGTTAACCATGACAACTACACTCAAATTTCGGGACGAAATTTCTTTAACGGGTAGGTACTGTGACGACCCGGAAATTTTCGACCAAATTTAAACTTGATCTTTATATGTTTCCGACACAATAAGCAAAGTCAGTAATGTTGAGTCTCGAAAACTTTGGAACTATGTTCATATATTCATTTGACCTTTGACTATTTCCCGACGATTCACGAACCATTGTGTGTAAATAAAAATGTTAATAAAAATGTAAATATATATATATATATATATATATATATATATATATATATATATATATATATATATATATATATATATATATATATATATGTATATACAGGATCATAAAAGCTGATAAAAAAAATACGCAATTCACAACTTAATCAAACCACCTGTCCTTATCTATGAAATTCGATCCATCCAGTAAATAACAAAAATCTGTTTCAGTTCATTACCTAATCTGCAGTATATGTATTTACTTATTTATTTATTTTTTTTCCAACTCTTGTACGAAATCGTTAGTCATTTCCATCAAACTGTTTTCAATTTTGTTTATGTCGGTAGTTTGTTACACGTCCAATTCATTAAAGTTGCCAAACAAAATTCCTACTGCATATATCCAACGTGCTGCTGTAATTGAAGGAGAAACGAATTTTTTTTTTAGCGATATCTCTGTTCAAAACTTTTAAATCAAAAACTCGAATTCAATTTGGTATTTCAAAATCTATAAATGCAAGAGTGTTAGGAAGTATCTAAACAAAATTTCTGTAGAATTTCAGTTTCCAATTCCTTCAGACGAAATCGAATTTTAAGGTCAAACTTATTTTTATAAAAAGTCAAACATTTGTTCTTGATCAAATTCGAGAATTCGAGTTCACGTAGGAACGTAAGGATCTTATGATACAAAAATATCATTGTTTTCAACGACAGCCATCAGTCAAATTTCTGGACGAAATTTCTTTAACGGGTGGGTAATGTAACAACCCGACTTTTTCCATTAAATACTTAACGACTATTAGTTAATGTTGTATAATTTTCTACGCCAAATTTTCTTTCTTTCTTTCTTTCTTTACACATTTTGATATGTGTTAATATTTTGAAGGCTAAATAATTCAGAAACTAATTATTGAGTTAATAATTCAAACTAATAATTAACTTAATAATTATTCCCAGTAATAAAGTTTATTATTATTATTATTTACACATATATTAAATGAAAACGTGTGTAAACAAGTAGCCCCAATTAACACTTGTTGCCAACACTTTACTTTTCCACTTGAAAGCAAATTCGAGAGATGCAGTGCTAGTGTACATAACACTAGTAGTAGTAATGATAAAGAAAATATAGAAAGTGAATTACTTGTGAATACATCCATCAAGCAAGTTGATTCATTGATTGTTCACCTAGTAATATAGAATTCCCATGTAAAACTATGTCCCACCCATTTGAAATGGCAAACAATTCCAAAGTTCTTGTTATTTTAATTTGTATTAACATGACGAGATTATCACCTATATATTATATCACATAGGAAAAGTTGGATGATTATGGATGCTTGTGTGTGTGATATCTTGTTCAACGAGAAAGACATATATATGTGTAGTGTATTTAATTGCAAGTTGTGAAGGAACAATAATTTAACTAGCCATCTATTATAATCGGTGCATATTAAATAGATAGAAAAAGGTGTGGAAAGAGAGTCTTCATGCATGAACTTCAATAAAAAAAAGTATCCAATGTGTGAAAAGGGATAGCAAGTAACAAGAAACAAGAATAGCAAATTGTCTTGTGACCAAAACGTTTCGCAGGTCAAATAATGACTCTTCATTTATCTTTTTATACTTGTAGTGGGACTATAATATTGTAGTTAATTAATAAAATTAATTAAATAAATTAATTAATAAATCTTCACAACCTTTACAATTCATGTCATCTTATTCGGGTATTAAGTAGAAGTAATTTTAATAATTAAAACTTTAATAACTAAAGTTTTAGTAATTAAAGTAAAAGTTAAAATGTTTTGGCCAAAGGTTTAGGAACGAAGTCATTTTGAAGGATGCATCATAATAATCCGAATTAGTTTAATGTATCATAAAACTACATGTAATTATGGTTATCTTTAATATATTTACCAACTAATTAACTATTAATAAAATATATAAATATATAAATTACTAACATAACTAATAGACAAAACTTATGAATAGTAACTAAGGGTAATTTTGTCTTTTAATTTTTTTTGTCTTTTTTTTCCCCCAAATAAAACTCCCCCACTTAATTAAATAATTAAAACCGACCCCTCAATCAGGGGGTAAAGTGTCAAATAACCATTTTTATAAAAAAATCTTATATAAACTTCACCCAAATATTCAACGAGTCATATCTTCTCGCTCGCAACGAGTTAAATTTTTTTCCGACACCATCGTTAAACTCGAAATAATTTTAGGAACACAATGTCACTAACCATACGCAAAACGGACGCTTTTTAAAAAAAAAGGGCTAAATATTTGAGGTACTTTTCATACACGTTGATTTTGCGTTAAATTTTCAAAAGTCCAATTCCATAGCGAAACGCAGAGATGCACATATATTATTAATTTAAAATAACATTTAAATCTTTCACGGATTATACATTTTAGTTCGATTCGAGTTGCGATTCAACGACATCATCGTTAGCCACGAATTTTTTTTTACAAACTAAACGCAATAAAATACATTGAAAACCGAACCCTCGACGCGAAGCGAGGGTTCGCAAAACTAGTTTAAACTAATAGGACAACAATAATGACAAAGTCAAGAGTCACATGTGATAATTGTCAAAATCTGTGTATTACGCTAGTTGGTTATAGCACATTAAACATAATTAATATATAATATAATCAGTCACCAATATATTCTATATCTATATATACACTTTTAAAACATTTCTAGAGATCAACACATAACAAACTTTGTATACTAATCCGTTATTAAGATTATCGATCTTTTGGTGTTCATATCTCCAATCGATCGCCATCTTCACTCCATCAAAACACCACCGATTTTTGATTTGTTTGCTTTTGCAATCTACACGAAAGTTATTGCTTTTATCGACCTCTACGCATCGGTAGAAGTTAATTGCTCTCTAAAGGTTGTGTATAACGATTGTAATTGTCCGGTTCACGTACCACTTTGACTAGCTATTAACGTTCACACAAGGTGAGTTTCATTTGCTCCCTTTTTAAATGCTTTTGCAATATATATTTTTGGGACTGAGAATACATGCGCTGCTTTTATAAATGCTTTACGAAATAGACACAAGTACTGAAAACTACATTCTATGGCTGGATTATTAAACCGAATATGCCCCTTTATAGTCTGGTAATCTAAGAATTAGGGAACAGACACCCTAATTGACGCGAATCCTAAAGATAGATCTATTGGGCCCAACAAGCCCCATCCAAAGTACCGGATGCTTTAGTACTTCGAAATTTATATCATGTCCGAAGGAGGATCCCAGAATGATGGGGATATTCTTATATGCATATTGTGAATGTCGGTTACCAGGTGTTCAATCCATATGAATGATTATTTTTGTCTCTATGCATGGGACGTATATTTATGAGAAATGAAAATCTTGTGGTCTATTAAAATGATGGAAATGTTTATTTATGTTAAACTAATGAACTCACCAACCTTTTGGTTGACACTTGAAAGCATGTTTATTCTCAGGTACGAAAGAAATATTCCGCTGTGCATTTGCTCATTTTAGAAATATTACTTGGAGTCATTCTTGGCATATTTCAAAAGACGTTGCATTCGAGTCATCGAGTTCATCAAGATTATTATTAAGTTAATTATAGTTGGATATATTCTGAAATGGCATGCTTGCTGTCAATTTTCGTTGTAAAAAAAGATTGTCTTTTAAAATTGAATGCAATGTCTGTAAAATGTATCATATAGAGGTCAAATACCTCGCGATATAATCAACTGTTGTGAATCATTTATAATCGATATGGACTTCGTCCGGATGGATTAGGACGGGTCTCTATATTGATGTCTAATAAGATGATTAATAAATAATGTTGTATGAGGATTATTAATAAGTTTGTAATTAAAAGAAACTAAGTATTATGTTTATTTATTATTAATGAATATGATTATGAATAAATTATGAAAGTGGATTTTGAATAAGTTGACGATGTTGTAAAAAGGTTGTGAATAAGGGTTACAAATTGATTAATAAGATTGCTAGATTTAAAAGTATTATGAATTAGTTATGATTGATAAAAGTTAATCTAGTTAATAAATCATGTAGGAATAAGGATTATGATTTTATGTGAAAAGTAATAAGGTTAAGTAGGTGAAAAAGTTAAAAGAAAAATTATGAGAGTATGATTATGATCTTATGTAAGTTGGATAGGAGGTTAATTAACTAGTTATAATGAATAATGATAAAGATTACGATCAAGTAAAGTTAAAAAGAAGATTATGATATTGTGATGGGTAATGTTAAGGTTAAAAGATGATGAAGGTTATTAATAAGATGGTAAAAATTAAAAAGTGTTATGATTTTATATTTAGTAAGAAGTAATGATAATAATAATACTTGTGCATGTATGCATGCATACGTACGTATGTGCATGTATACACTGTATGTATATGTAAATATATGCATACGTGTATATATATGTGTATATATGTATGTATATGTACGTGTGTATGTATATATGAATGTGTATTATATAAGTTATATAAGATTAGTAAAAATAATAATAAAAGTAATAAGTATATGTATATGTACCATCTTACACTATTATATAAGTAACACATACACCTACTATATATATATATATATATATATATATATATATATATATATATATATATATATATATATATATATATATATATATATATATATATATATATCATATAGTATTGAACACATACATGTATAATAATAATAAAGAATATATATGTATGTATCACATAGATATAATTATATACGTAACATATAATGATAGATATACATAGTAATTGATTAAAGTAAATAATAATACTATTATTAGTATAACTTATACACTTAATTATATAGTAACACTTAATAACACTAAGTATATTGTTACTTATATAAATATAAATTTTTCTCGAAAACGGTCACTGTTAATGTAGTTTGCTATATTAATAAACAAACTTAATGACCATTAGACATTAACTAATCGAACATAATGTCTCTAGGTTGAAATCTCCGCTTACACACTCCATTCATACTACTTGCGTGGAATTTCTTGCTTGCTATTAAGGTGAACTTCATAGCCCCTCTTTTTACTTTTACTTAACTATTTTATAACTTTGGGGTGAGACGCATGCTTGCTTTCAAACTGTTTTACGCTTAGACACAAGTACCTAAAAACTGTTTAACTGTGCTGACATGCTTTGATTCATGCTAAATCCCTACCATGATATCGTTAATTGCTACGTATAAAGGCAAGCTTAGTTATTGTGAATAGCACTATTGAGAGTGACGTCTCTAACCATTTGACCGTTGGTCTTTGGTTACATAATAATGATTAAATGACACTGACAGTTCAAGGTGTCCTGGGGTAACTTTGTTTACGTTTCGATATCATAACTTCAGCATTTACTTTTGATAACTAAATCTTGTGGTCTAAAACTATATATATTAAACCTATGTTGTTCACTCAACCTTTTTGGTTGACACTTTAAGCATGTTTTGTCTCAGGTGAAGATTGCTAAGGATTATTTGCTATTTGGACTTTGCTGCTTTTGGAGTCCGCATATCATCATTCATATTATTGCATTAGAACATTTTAGATTTCATTTAAATTTTAAGGAGTCATTTGTAATGACTTAATACTTTCCGTTTCTTATAAAATACGTTGATTTTTAATTAAAACGTCTCATATAGAGTCGTTCTCGTTTATACATACTTGAGTTGTGATATTGTGAAGTCATATTTCCCCGGCCCTATTTGGGGGTATGACATCATCCCATGGAATAACAAGTGTGTCATCAGCAAGACACTTTTTAAGATTCGAGATGTGAAATGTGTGAACTTTAATTAACAGGAAGTGTTGACAAAAAATTACCATTTGGTCAACGTTTTGTTAAAGCAAAGTTTACACCTAATTACAGTGGGGATCTAAATTTTTGTCCGTATGGGGCCTCAAATGGTGCAGCCTTAATACTTGAGTGATAGCTGATATTGTAAGATAATTCAGCCAAAAGAGCCTGGGTGAATAGAACATCTAGTCTTATGTATTGCATCCAAGACTAGTTCTTGAAAATTTCTGAATAACGGTGATTTTATAGGATCGACATGTATTCCTTCACTATCAACTACATGTCCAAGAAATTATACGGTTCGCAGCCAAAATTCACACTTGGAAAAACTTGGAATACAATTTTTCATTCTTTAAGAGCTCTAGAATCAATCGCAGATGTTGCTCATGCTCTTTCTCGCTCTTGGAATAGATTAAGATGTCATCAATGAAAACGATCAGGAATTTATCAGGATAAGGTTTGCATGCATGGTTCATAAGATCCATGAATACAGCAGGAGCATTGGTTAAACTAAAAGTCATGACAAGAAACTCATAATGTTCATAACGAATTCGGAAAGCAGTCTTAGAAACGTCAGCTTCATTGACTCTCAATGGATGATAACCCGACCTAAGATCAATCTTCGAATAGATACTTGACCCTTGCAATTGGTCAACAGGTCATCAGTAGGCGGGAGTGGATAACAATTCTTGATGGTTAGTTTGTTGAGTTCTCGGTAATCTATACACATTCTTAACGTGCCACCTTTCTTCTTAATGAAAAGAACGGGTACTCCCCACGGAGACGAGTTAGGACGAATGAAACCTTTCTCCAAAAGTTCTTGGAGTTGGCTGGATGATTCCTTCATTTCGGATGGAGCTAATCTGTATGGTGCCTTTGCAATAGGTGCAACACCTGGAGTCAAATCGATTTGAAACTCCACCTGTCATTAGGGAGGGAGACCAGGGAGTTCTTCAGGAAACACTTCGGGAAAGTGTCTAACCACCGGTACATCTTCATTGTGTTTCTCTTCCGGTTTGACTTCCTTTACAGGAGCCAAGATGGCTTGATATCCCTTCATTAGATATTTGCGGGTTTTGATGCATGAAATGATATTGAGTTTGGAACCACTCTTTTCACCTTGAATGACTAGAGTCTCACCATTCTCTAGAGGAATACTAACGGTTTTATCAAAGCATAGGATTCTCGCTCTTAATGGGGCTAAACAATCCATTATCAATACATCGAAACTTCGCAACTTGATCGGCAATAAGTCAATGTACTCATAAGTATGAGGTAGTTTGGTTAAAACGAGTTATTCGTATATCTTCAAATTAGATGATGATTATCCTTCATGTAATCACATGGAGATTTTTGAATAAGTGGTGATAATGCTAAAAACGAACATATATTTCATAGCATTATCCTTCTATAAAGACAAGCTTTTAGTTGCAATTGTTCTAATTCCAAGTGATATTCGTTTAAATAATAAAAGGTGAAGACAAAAGACAGATTCGACGATTTGAAGACGCAAATGACCAAAAAACTAAAAAGTACAAGTTATAATCCAAGTGGTTCAAATTATTGATGAGAAACGTCTAAAAATGACAAGAGTACAAGCCGCAAAACGCAAAGTACAAGATATTAAATTATACGAAAAGGCGTTCGAAAATCCGGAACCAAGACAAGAAACCAACTATCAACGTGCGACTCAACGAAGCTAAAAGTACAAGTTAACTATGCACAAGAATATAATATAATATATAATTAATTATATATATTATATATTATAATATATATATTATATATTATATTATACAAAGCCGCCCACGTTTTGGATGCATTTGGTGAGCTGGACACCAAACCTCCGCGACCGCGGATCTGTGAGGCACAAAAATACCGCAATCGCGGAGCAGCACAGGATCAAATGAGCCTATAAAAGGCCAAGCATTCGGCCGAACTCCTTACCTCTTTTTCTTCTTTCTATCTACGAAATATATATATATATATATATATATATATATATATATATATATATATATATATATATATATATATATATATATATATATATATATATATATATATATATATATATATATATATGTATATATATATATATGTATATATATATATATATATATATATTTATAATTATAATTTTAATTTTAATTTAAGTTTAATAATAATAAGGTTATTGTAGCGAATGTTTTAAGGTTTTGTAAGTCGAAATTCTGTCCGTGTCACACTACGCGATTAATACTCATTGTAAGTTATATTCAACCTTTTTAAATTAATGTCTCGTAGCGAAATTATTATTATGTTTATTTAAGCCGAAGTAATCGTGATGTTGGACTAAATATTAAGACGGCGTTATTGGGCTTTGGACCATAATTGGGGTTTGAACAAAAGACCGACACTTGTGGAAATTGAACTATGGGCTATTAATGGGCTTTATATTAATTAAATGATATCTCGTTGATTTAATATAAAGATTTATAATTTGACGTATTTATATTTAACCACATATGCTTGACTGGGTACGGTGGGAGGGATATTTATAAATACCAATAAATTGTTCATTTAACCGGAAACGGGAATGGATTAATAGTCACTGGACTCATTAAAACAGGGGTGGATTATATTCAAGGGTAATTGATGTAATTATTAACAAAGTATTAAAACCTTGAATTACACGCAGTCGATAACCTGGTGTATTCATTAAACAAAGTATTAAGACCTTGTTACAGTTTAAGTCCCCAATTAGTTGGAATATTTGACTTCGGGTATAAGGTTAATTTGGCGAAGACTCTCGCACTTTATAATTATGACTGATGGACTATTATGGACAAAACCATATGGACATATCGAATAATCCAGGACAAAGGACAATTAACCCATGGTAATAAATTAAAATCAACACGTCAAACATCATGATTACGGAAGTTTAAATAAGCATAATTCCTTTATTTTATATCTCATCGTACTTTTATTTATCGTCAATTTACTTATCGTACTTTAAATTATTGCACTTTTAATTATTGTACTTTTATTTTATCGCATTTTTATTTATTGTCATTTACTTTACGCTTTAAATTAAGTTATATTTATTTTTTTATATTTTGCATTAGGACTTAAAATCGACAAACCGATCATTAAACGGTAAAAACCCTCTTTTATAATAATAATAATACTACTTATATATATATATATATATATATATATATATATATATATATATATATATATATATATATATATATATATATATATATAGTTGTGAAAAATATAGCGTTAAACTCAGCTAGCTCCCTGTGGAATGAACCGGACTTACTAAAAACTACACTACTCTACGATTAGGTACACTGCCTATAAGTGTTGTAGCAAGGTTTAGGTATATTCATTCTATAAATAAATAAATAACTTGTGTAAAATTGTATCGTATTTAATAGTATTTCGTAGTAAAATATAATCTATTTTGTACTACACCTCGCACACATCAAGTATTTTTGGCGCCGCTGCTGGGGAACGCCATAAAGCGCTATAAAAAAAATTAAGCTAGTTTTGTAAAAAAAAAATTAAGCTAGTTTTGTAAAAAAATTAAGCTAGTTTTGAAAAAAAAACGTTCATATTCTTCACGAACAATATTATCTTGAATGTTATTTTTGTCGATCGTTTTCCCGCCTAAATAATAACATTCATCACGAAGTGTCTCTTCTAAATGTTCATATTTTCGTGTGATCTTGATGCCGGAAAAAAAATTCCAAAAAAACGAAGAAAAAAAATTTGTTTTGCTCCCCCCCGATTGGTTACTTCCCCATTGATCCTGCCCATATATATATATATATATATATATATATATATATATATATATATATATATATATATATATATATATATATATATATATATATATATATATATATATAAGTTTTTATTTTTTTAGTTATAAAAACTAATAAGTAATTTTTGTTAAAATATAATAAAATCAAAATATAAAAATATATATATATATATATATATATATATATATATATATATATATATATATATATATATATATATATCTGAACCTGCACGAATTTTGGCCTGCACGAAATCTGAGTCTGCAAACTCCACAGTCGCGGAGCCTTTTAGGCATAAACGAACCGTAGTCGCGGAGCCGTCTGACAGGCTGAACCTTGTACGCATTAATTACTTATTAGGGTTTTAATAAATTAATTATTATTAACCTAATTATGTTTTGATTTATTTAATTAGTATTTAGTTTTAGTTTTATTTAGTAATATTAAGTTTATTAATTATTATTAAATATATAAAATTAATATTTTTATAAAATAATATAAAAATAATATTTTTATATAAAATAAGTAATTTTATCTTTCTTGTTTCTTTTTATAAATTGTATATTTTAATCATATAATTCGTAATTTGTTTATTTGTCATTTGTAATTAGTTTTAAACTTAGTTTTTGCCATAGTATTTTATATTTCTAGATTTTTAGGCTTTGCCGTAAAATCCCTTAAGTGCTTTTTCTTTAGATTAAGATCTAGACGCTTTAGAATTTTACAACGTCGCTTATCGCTTTAGTTTTAAATAGATTTTAGTGCCTTTTTAAGTTATTGCCGTTTTGGATATATAATTCCTTTTAAGCTTTAATACCTTTAGACGCAAGTTTTAATTTTTAGTTTTTAAGCTTTTAAGTTTCGACGCTTTACTTTCTTTTTATTATTTTTCGACTTTTTGTTTTTCGACGCTTATTTTCGACCTCTTTTTTTTTGACGCGCTGTTTCTTTCTCATTTCTACGCTCTAGTTTTTAGGACATAGATTTTTATCTTCTTTAAACTTCGACGGAAAATTTATATTAAGCGGTTAAATTGATAGACATCCACATTTTCTGGTTCGTGGTAATAGTTGGATTTGTTAGTGGCGAGTTGTGGGCTTCCGATTTAAAGGGTTCTGGCTACCTGCTGCATCTATTGGCTATTCGAAACGTGGGCAAAATCAAAAAAGTCTATTAATTTGATAACTTTAATAATTTTTATTATGTGAATGCACCGAGCAAAACGTTCACCACCTGTAACTCGATCAAGACATTTAGCCAATATTGTCGCCATTGATTTTTCTTTAGAATCGTCATCTAGTCGACCGAGTACTCCAATTCAAATTTTCGATTATCCATTTTTTGAACCCGAACTCACAATTGAGAACCCGGAGGATATTCAAGTACAATTCAGAGATCCTGAACTACTAATTATTACTCCTGAACCACAAATTACTCATCAAGAGATTGTCGAGGAAGAAATCATTAAATCAGAATCCTCTAGTGATTCAGATTCAACAAATTCAATCATGGAAAATCAGGAACCTCTAAGTATGGAAGACCGAATGAGAGCTACACGCACAGGCCAAGGTCATGCCATTACTCAACCATATATTAATGCGATAGATTATGAAATCAAAGGACAAATCCTACACATGGTAACTAATCAATGCCAATTTAGTGGTACTCCAAAGGAAGATCCAAACGAACATCTTCGAACCTTTAATAGGATCTGTACTCTATTTAAAATCAAAGAAGTTGAGGATGAACAGATATATCTCATGTTATTTTCCTGGACTTTAAAGGGGGGAAGCCAAAGATTGGTTAGAATCGTTACCTGAAGGGGCGATTGGCACATGGGATGTTTTAGTTGAGAAATTTCTTAAAAGATTCTTTCCGGCATCTAAAGCCGTGAGACTTCAAGGAGAAATTGTTACGTTCGCGCAAAAGCCAAATGAAACTCTATATGAGGCGTGGACAAGATTCGAAAAGTTGTTGAGAGGATGTCCTCAACACGGTTTAGATACTTATCAAATAGTGCAAATATTCTACCAAGGATGCGATGTTGCTACACGAAAAGACATCGATACAGCAGCTGGTGGTTCCATTATGAAGAAAACCGCAACTGAAGCTTACAAAATTATTGATAACACAGCCTCCCACTCACATGAGTGGCACCAGAAAAAAGATATTATTCGTTCATCTAAAGAGGCTAGAGCCAATTCTAGTCATGACTTTGATTCCATTTTCGCAAAGTTAGATGCTTTCGAGAGACGAATGGAAAAGATGACTAAAGATATTCACGCAATACGAATTAGTTGTGAGTAGTGTGGAGGACCACTTTTGACAAAAGATTGTCTCAGTATTGAACAAACAATGGAACAAAGAGAGAATGTTTCATATATGAACCAAAGGCCTGGAAATAATTATTAAAATAATTATCAACCGCCAAGACCAAACTACAATCAAAATCAGAATTATAACCGAAATGTTCCATACAACAACCAATAAGGTCCTAGCAATCAACAATTATCTAATAATGCTTACAACCAGCAAAGATCTATTTTTCCAAATAAACCACCACAAACCGATGATAAAAAGCCAAATTTAGAAGATATGATGTCAAAGCTAGTTGAATCTCAAACGCAATTTTTCACATCTCAGAAACAAACGAATAAATAAAATGCTCAAGCATTTAGAAATCAACAAGCTTCAATCCAAAATCTGGAACAAGAAGTGAGTAACCTAGCAAGGTTAATTGGAGAAAGAAAACCGGGGAGTCTACCTAGCGACACAAATGCTAACCCCCGAAATGAAACAGCTAAATCCATTACCACAAGAAGTGGTATTATACTTAAATCACCTGAAATGCCTGTAATTTTTGATGATTCTATTCCTACTACACAGGCACCACAGCCTGATCAAGAGAAGGAAACAGAACCGGTAGTTGAAAAGGTTAATGAAGATAACACAGTTAAGGCTAAACCTTATGTTAAACCATACCAACCACCACTTCCTTACCCGAGTAAAATGAGAAAAGAAAGACTTGAAGCCGAGGAACCAAATTCTTGGATATGTTTAAATAAATAAATGTCAATCTTCCTTTCATTGATGTGATTTCAGGAATGCCAAGATATGCTAAATTCTTGAAAGATCTAATCACAAATAGAAGAAAAATGGAAGAACTCTCGGCTATTACATTGAATGCTAATTTTTCTGCAGTACTGTTGAATAAACTACCAGAAAAATTATCAGATCCAGGAAGTTTCACAATTCCATGTTTTCTGGGTAGTCTTAATTCAATAGAAGCATTGGCAGACTTAGGTGCTAGTATAAATTTAATGCCATATTCATTACACGCTAAACTAGACCTCAGAGAATTGAAACCAACAAGAATAAGCATACAACTAGCCGATCGATCAGTAAAATATCCTAGAGGAATAATGGAGAACATGCTAGTTAAAGTTGGTACTTTAGTATTTCTAGTAGACTTTGTTATTCTGAACATGGAAGAAGATTCTCGAGTTTCTCTCATATTAGGAAGACCATTCTTAAACACGGCTAAAGCAATACTAGATGTGTTTGGTAAGAAACTGACCCTAAGTATAGAGGACGAGAGTGTTACCTTTTCTGTTGATAGAGCCATGCAACAACCGCAATCTGCAGATGATACATGTTATTATGTTCAAACCATAGATTCACATGCAGAATTGTTACAAGAATTTCCAGAATTACAAGGAACGGGAGAATGTTCCTTAGGAGAAGGAACTGAACCAATTGATGAAGCTGAAATATTAGCCGCACTCATGGCTAATGAATACAAACCAACAACAGAAGAACTTCAAATGCTAAAAGAAGAAGACAGATATCGATACAAATCATCGATAGAAGAACCACCGATATTAGAGTTAAAGTCACTTCCAAACTATTTGGAATACGCTTATTTACATGGTGAATCTGAGTTACCTGTAATAATATCGTCTTCTCTTACGAAAAATGAAAAATCTCAACTCATTTCTGTGCTAAAAGCTCATAAACCAGCTATTGCATGGAAGATTCATGACATTAAAGGTATAAGTCGTTCGTATTGCACACATAAATCCTTATGGAAGAAGGTCATAAAACATATGTGCAACGCCAACGAAGACTAAATCCAAATATGAAAGATGTTGTTAAGAAAGAAATTATTAAACTGCTCGATGCAGGTTTAATTTATCTAAACTCTGATAGTCCATGGGTAAGCCCAGTTCAATGCGTACCTAAGAAGGGTGGCATCACTGTCATCACAAATGAAAAAGATGAGCTTATTCCTACTAGGACTGTAACAAGATGACGTGTTTATATTGATTATAGAAAATTAAATGATGCCACCAGAAAAGATCATTTTTCCTTACCTTTCATTGATCAAATGTTGGAAAGGTTAGCTGGTGTAACAACCCGGAAATTTCTGATCAAATTTAAACTTTATCCTTATATATTTCCGACACGATAAGCAACGTCTGTAAAGTTGAAATATCAAAAACTTTGAACTGTGTTCATGTAATCAATTACCCTTTGACTATGCTCAACGATTCACGAACATTATATATATATATATATATATATATATATATATATATATATATATATATATATATATATATATATATATATATATATATATATATATATATATATATATATATATATATATATATATATATATATAAAAGATATAGTTATATTAATTAAAAACATTAACAAAGTATTAGATGTATAATACTTTACATGAACATATTTGTTTCAATATATATATTTAACATAATTATCGATGGAATTAAAAGATAATATCAAATGATTGAATTATCTGATATATTGTGATTATGATTACAGATCTCTGTAGTAAGGTCCACTTTGATTTAAGAAATCTGTTCTTTTTAACGGTATTCGGAATAAATGGTAAAGTGATTTACAACTAAGAACAAATGTGTCAATTGACGAAGGTTAGACAAAAGTTAGTGAAGAACTGGATTTCATAATATTCGACTGATCTATTTTCAAACGTATGAAAACGATTTCAAAAACTGAGTTATTGTAATCTGTTATTTTTAAAGGTAAATTGATTATATAGAATTAGAAGAATTTAATTAAAGCTTTATATTAAAAATATATATATAGTGTTTCAAAAACGTAAACGTGATACGACATAGTAAATTTTATTATTTAAACGATTATATATAATAATCTTTGAAATATAATCAGTTTTGAAAAGCTAAATATTATATTATTAGTTAAATATTTCAAACATATATAATATGTATAAATTCATAATTCTAAATGAATATATATATATATATATATATATATATATATATATATATATATATATATATATATATTAACTTAATCATAAAACATTTGATTTAAACTAATATTATTAAATATACTTTGATAAATAACAAAGCGACGATTTACAGAAGCAAATGACCAAAACACTCAAAAGATTAAGTTACACTTTGAGTAGGATAGTTTTTCATTAATTTAAGTCTAGTTATTGATAAAGGTACGTGTCGCGAAACGTAAAGTACAAGTTTTCTAAGCGTACGAAAGGACGTTCGAAAAACCGAAACCGGTACGTAAGTCGAGCGTCAACGTAGAATTCATCGGTGCAAAAATTACAAATCAACTATGCACGAGAATATAATATAATATTTAATTAATTATATAGAGTAAATAATATTTATATATATAATAGTAAAATAAAGTGTCGGTATGGGTAGGTAGAGATTACATGTTATATATTGGACGAGTTTCAATTCATTTGATTCAGTTTCATTTCATTACTCGCATAAACATACATATATATATAAATTATTAATATTATTATTATTAATATTAAGATTATTAATATTAATCTTATTATTAGTATTATTAGGTAGCGTTATTATTAAGTATATTACATAAAATACTACGACGAGCTCATGAGTGCATTAATTTTAAAACTGATTTTATGAGCGGGATGAAGCTAAGGAAATTATGGGTTATAGCTATGGAGATTATGGGTAATATTCGGGGGTATGCTCGTGAAGTCAATCTAGTGTTTATCATCTCCGTTGCGTTTACGTACCTTTCCTGCAATATTGAATCTCAATATTGATACGTGAGCACTCATAACTTAACTTTTATATATTATTAGTGTATCCCTGACTAGTGATGGAGTATATAGGATTATGCATGCTTGTACGTTTGTTATTGTCGTTAGATAGGTTATGTTGAATCCTGAATTAGTTACATATGCGGTTGAGATAAGGTATATGATATGCATGTCGTTGGAAAGCTAGTGAAAAATTAAGAACTTTTTATTTAGATATCGAATGGTTTCGATGAACGGATTAGAAGTTATAGTCAATTGAATTTTAGTATTATTGTTAAAATTATTATTATTACTATCGTCGTTATTATCATCGTTATTATTATTACCTAATATTATTATTATTATTATTAATATTATCATTATTAATATATGTATCATTATTTAAAAATTGTTATTGTTATTATTATTATTATTATTATCATTAAAATAGTTATTAGTATTATCATTAATATTATCATAATATTTATTATTATTGATATTATTATAATTAAAACTAATATTAGTAACATCTAACTATTATGATTACTATTATTATCATTATTATGAACGCGATATAAAAGACGACTAAAAGCAATTAACAAATTGATTAGGAAATAATCAGTATATGTATCATAATGAAATCAAAATTTTTAAGATTTTGATTTAGATAAAAATATCGTTTTCATTATTTTTTTTATCATTAAAAGTATTATTAATATTAAAACTATCATTTTTACAAAAATTATTATTTTTAATAGGAATATCATTGTTAATATAAAATTTCATTATTATTATTAATAAGAATTATCATTTTATCATAATATCATTTTTAGTAAATATAAATATTGTTATTATTATTAGTAGAATAATAATAATTATTATTACAAAATAATACAACTTTTACTTACTATTATTATTATCGATATTATTTTATCAAATAAATATGTGATACAAACATATTTTACTACGTGTAACATAATTACATTAATAATACCTATCATATTATTTTTATGATATTAAATGAACTTTGTAAATTTTAATACTTAAGATATATAAAAGTATATTTTTATTATATAAATTTTAATATAAAAATTTTATTAATAAATGAATTATGTTATTTACTAAGTCTGTTAAAAATATTTAAAAAGAAATATAAAACGACTATATTTAAACTAAGTAATAATCATGTTTAAATTGTGGAAATCATTTTGGTCAAGATAGCTTTTGTTGACTTTTGCATATTAGTCTAGAGCATTAGGATTGTGGTACACTATGACTTGACCTAAATTGTTAGACAGATATTGACCAACATATAAATATATATATACTTAATATAGGTTCGTGAATCCGAGGCCAACCTTGCACTTGTTCAATGACGTCATATGTATTTTTACTACGAAATACAGTATTGTGAGTTTCATTTGCTCCCCTTTTAAATGCTTTTGCAATATATTTTTGGGACTGAGAATACATGCGCTGCTTTTATGAATGTTTTACGAAACAGACACAAGTAATTGAAACTACATTCTATGGTTGGATTATCAAACCGAATATGCCCCTTTTTAGCTTGGTAGCCTAAGAATTGGTGTTTATGATAATTGCCACCGATTGACGCGAATCTTAAAGATAGATCTATGGGCACTAACAAGCCCCAGTCAGAGAATTTGAACTGCTTTAGTACTTCGATTTATCATGTCCGATGTGAGTCCCGGAATGACGGGGATATTCTATATGCATCCTGTTAAGGTCGGTTACCAGGTGTTCAATCCATATGAATGATTTTTATGCAGATGCATGATATTTATGAGAAATGAAAATGAAAATCTTGTGGTCTATTAAAATTATGGAAATGATCGATTATGATAAACTAATGAACTCACCAACCTTTTGGTTGACACTTTAAACCATGTTTATTCTCAGGTATGAAAGAAATATTCCGCTGTGCATTTGCTCATTTTAGAGATATTACTTGGAGTCATTCATGACATATTTCAAAAGACGTTGCATTCGAGTCGTTGAGTTCAACAAGATTATTATTAAGTCACTGATAGTTTGATATATTATGAAATGGTATGCATGCCGTCAACTTTCGATGTAATGAAAGTTTGTCTTTTAAAAACGAATGCAATGTTTGTAAAATGTATCATATAGAGGTCAAATACCTCATGATAAAATCAACTATTATGAATCATTTATAATCGATATGAACGGGGCATTTCAGCTGGGAACAGTTACTATTGTTTTCTTGACGGTTTCTCTAGATACTTTCAAATTCTAATCGCACCAAAGGACCAAGAGAAAACCACCTTCACGTGCCCTTATGGTACTTTTGCTTACAAACGCATGCCATTTAGACTTTGCAACGCCCCTGCAACCTTTCAAAGGTGTATGATGGCGATTTTTCACGACATGATAGAAGAATGCATGGAAGTTTTCATGGATGACTTTTCAGTCTTCGGTGATACTTTTGAAACATGTCTAGTTAATCTTAAACAAATGCTTATTAGATGCGAGCAATCAAATCTAGTTCTTAATTGGGAGAAATGCCATTTCATGGTTAGAGAAGGCATCGTTCTTGGTCATAAAATTTCAAAGGAAGGAATTGAAGTGGATAGAGCTAAAGTAGATGTAATTGCTAAACTTCCACATCCCACCAATGTTAGGGGAGTTAGGAGTTTTCTAGGGCATGCCTATTTTTACCGACGTTTCATAAAAGATTTTTCTATAATTGCCACTCCTATGAACAAACTCCTAGAAAAGGATGCTCTATTTATCTTTTCAGAAGAATGCATCAAATCTTTTAATATTCTTAAAGAAACACTCACTAATGCGCCGATCATGATAACTCCAAATTGGAATCTACCATTTGAACTCATGTGCGATGCAAGTGATTTTGCAATGGGAGCCGTTTTAGGCCAAAGGATTGAAAAACGATTTCAACCTATTTATTACGCTTGTAAGACGTTACAAGGAGCACAAACGAATTACACAACTACTGAAAAAGAACTCCTTGCTATCGTCTTTGCTTTTGACAAATTTCGTTCATATCTCGTTCTAGCTAAAATGGTGGTCTATACCGATCATTCTACTCTTAGATACCTATTTTCAAAACAAGATACCAAACCACGATTAATCCGTTGGATCTTACTCTTACAAGAATTCGATATTGAAATCCAAGATAAAAAGGGAGCAGAAAATCTTGCAGCTGATCATCTTTCTCGCCTTGAAAACCCTGAATTAGAAGTTCTAAATGAATCGGCTATACAAGATAACTTTCCTGATGAATATCTCTTAAAAATCGATTATAATGAAGTTCCATGGTTTGAAGACTTTGCAAACTACTTAGTATGTGGATTCCTTGAAAAAGGGTTGTCGTACCAAAAACGAAAGAAATTCTTTAGTGATATAAAACACTATTTTTGGGAAGATCCACATTCGTTTAAAAGTTGTCCTGATGGAATAATACGCCGATGCGTATTCGGGGATGAAGCTAGTCAAATATTAAACCATTGTCACACAGGACCAACAGGAGGGCATTATGGGCCTCAACTCACAGCAAGGAAAGTTTACGACGCTGGATTCTATTGGCCTACAATTTTCAAAGACGCACACCTTCTTTGTAAATCCTGTGATGCATGTCAAAGGTCCGAAAAAATAAGTCAACATGATGAAATGCCACAAAATGTCATTCAAGTATGTGAAGTATTTGACGTTTGGGGTATTGACTTTATGGGTCCATTTCCAAAATCTCATAATGATCTTTACATTCTCGTTGCCATTGATTATGTATCTAAATGGGCGGAAGCACAAGCTCTCCCAACTAATGATGCACGAGTTGTAGTCAACTTCTTAAAATGTCTTTTTGCAAGGTTCGGAACACCGAAAGCTTTAATAAGTGATCGGGTACTCATTTTTGTAATAATCAACTTGAGAAAGTTCTCAAAAGATATGGAGTAACTCATAAAATCTCAACCGCTTATCATCCACAAACAAGTGGACAAGTTAAAAAAATACCAACCGAGCATTAAAACGTATTTTAGAGAAAATTGTAGGATCAAATCCGAAGGAATGGTCCATGAAATTAGAGGATGCACTCTGGGCTTTTCGAACAGCCTACAAAACTCCAATTGGCACCACACCTTTTAAACTCGTTTACTTGAAAAGCATGTCACCTACTAGTAGAAATTGAGCACAAAGCATTTTGGGCTTTGAAGACATGTAATCTTGATTTACATGAAGCTGGACGTCTACGATTAAGTCAACTAAACGAATTAGAAGAATTAAGACATGATGCATATGAAAATTCGTTAATCTATAAGGAAAGAACGAAGAAATGGCATGATAAAGGAATCATAAGTTCAAAAGAATTTAAGGAAGGAGACAGAGTTCTTCTTTTCAATTCATGATTCAAGCTATTTCCTGGAAAATTAAAATCAAGATGGTCTGGACCATTCATAGTCAAAAGAGTTTTCCCGTACGGAACAATAGAGTTAATAAATTCAAATGGGATTGAATTTAAAGTTAATGGTCACCGAGTTAAACATTACATACATGGTCCAATGGAAGTTGACAATGAAGTTAATCATAATTTCGCCACCAAAGAAAACCCTCGGAATGAAAACATAAATATGTTTTCAACAACATGTGAAAAACCAAAAGTGGAAGATGGAGAGACTTTAAATTGGAGTGATGAAGAAGAATTTCTATATAAACCTCCCATTCCAAGAAACAAAGAAAAATATGAACAAGAAGTTCAAGTAAAAGTGAAAGAACCAAGAAAAGATCACCCCGAAAAGGTTAACAAACCAACTCTACTTACTAAAGTAGGAGACCCAGGTGAATTTATCATTTCTTGCTTGCTTAATGATGGTGCTATGTATAATGGGCTCGCAGATTTAGGAGCAAGTGTGAATGTTATGCCTCTTTCCTTATACAAAAGATTAGGTGTTGCTAAATTAAGACCAACCAGAACAAGTGTTCAATTATTTGACCAAACCATTAAACACCCAGTTGGAATAACTAACAATTTACTTGTTAAAGTGGGAAGTTTGACCTTTGTTGCAAACTTCATAGTTATTAATATGGAGGAAGACCTTGATATTCCTCTGATTTTAGGTCTCCCATTTTTAGACACCACTGAAGCATTCTTTGATGTAAGAGAAGGTAGAATGACACTTAGGGATGGTGATAAATCGGTCACCGTTGTGAACCGAAAGTTTAAATCTCCACCAACCAAAACTGTTGAACCAATAAAAACGCCTAAGTGTGGGGAAGATGAAGAAACACCTAATGATGACCCGATAACAAAGAACCCCGTCGTTGATACGAAATTAGATGAACCCGTTTTTAACAGTTCAACGAAGAAACTTTATAAACGGATTCAAGATGCTAGGATTAAGGGGAACTTTAAGTTATGTAACCGATTAGTATCCAATTTGTCGCCTAAAGAAAAGACGATGTTAATTGAATTTGTGAATGTTACAAATTAAATCAACAAATGGCTTGAAGCAGAAGTCAGAGATATGAAAGTTGTTGATGGTCCAATTGAAGTTAATAATGAAGTTAATCACAATTTCGATACCACGACTAACTAAGTGTGAGGAGATTCAAATGTTTTAAAGGATAATATAATGCTGTCTAGAGTTAGATTTTCTATTCTCGTGTAGTTCTCGAGAATGGAATCCGAATGGTCTTTCCCTAGCAGACCCTAAAGAACTAGTCTTCTCCCTCCATTCTGAATTTTTATTTCTTTTAGGTTTTACGAGATGAAGAATTCCTTTGATTTGAACCATGGTCTACTACTACATGCTATGATTACTAAACGTAATAATAACACCTTCCCAAGTGAACTGGTATCATTCATAAGAGGAAAAATGGACGAAGTAAGAAAAGAACTCAGGAAAGATCATAATAAGACACATTTTGGTAAAGGAAAATCAAAATCCGCAACAAAAAGAAGAACACGACACCTAGAAAGATGTCATAAATGCAGAAAATGGTCACACGAAGGGAAATGTTCGAACAATCAAACACATTCCAATTCTGAATTCGTTACTTTATGCAGAGAAGGACCGTTCATATGTTTAGAAGAAAAGTTATTGAAAATTCTAGGTTACGCTTATGTAGCTATGGAAAACCAAATTGAACGACTCTCCTATGAGTCGGCTAAAGCAGGTCTCTGAGAATTCTATCTCACAGGTAAGTATGTACAGTTTTTATTTTTATTTATTGCTTTGAACCTTTTGATAATAAACGCTGAATCGTTCGCTATAAAGTATTAAATTGATATTCAATAAAATTAGTTATAATAAACCGAAATTATTGATATCATACAAAAATTTAATGCATCACTGCGAAATTTACCGTTTATTCATAAGGTATAAATATCTTTAATCAATCAATTCAAAATATTTCAAAAATTCATCAGGAGTAAAACTAGGTAATATAGCCGAAATTACTTTACCCAAAAGAGGGACGTATATTTTTGATAATATTTGATTGATTAAAGTGGGATAAAAGACCAAAAAGATTTTAATTTTATTTTTACCTTGTTTTTAAAATTAATATATAAATATTAAATTATTATTGTAAATTTTTAAAAAAACTAATATATAATTATAATATTTTAAATGAAAGTTTTTAAAATTACTGTATATAAATATTAATAATATTTATATGAAATTTTATGCATTTTAAATTTAAGTTTGGTGTGAATTTAAAAAAAAATTACTTTACTTCATTAAGTTAAAAAAATGATTTCTAAAATTCATCATGAGTTGAAGACTAGGTCGTTGAACCGAAATTGCTTTACCCGAGGGCGGGGCAACAAATTTTGTTATCATTATTTTTAATTTTATTGATTTAAAGTATGCCAAAAACATTAAAAAACCCAAAAATCTTTGCTTTAAAACAACGCTTTAAAATGAAAAATTTTAAATTTTGTCGTGGGACGATCTAGGCGAACGTACCAAAACAACCTCATTCTAAATATCAAGGAAAACAAAATTTTAAATTAATCACTTATTTGTTTTATAAGTTAAAGTTTTATAATTATAAAAAAAGCCACCGCACTCGCGGAGCTTCTGAGTATAGAAACACCCGCAGTCGCGGAGCTTCCAAAACCCAGACCAGTTAAACTGGTCGACTGACCAGTCTCCACACACACATACACAATTTTCTGCGAAAATACACACAAAAACCCTTCCAAAATTCGTGATTTTTCATCTAAAATCACCAAATCTTCACTAAAATCATGATGAGGAGATTCCTAACAAGAAATTTTTCAAGGAGATCGGTAAATTTCTACACCAAACACTCTTTAATTCGTATTTTATACCTAATTTAATTTTGATGATTTCTAGCTTAATTGTGCTTAAATTATTTGTGTATTATGCTTGTATAACCTAGATTGATGCTATTTAACATGATTAGAAGCCTTAAACTTCAAAATTTTGAGTAATCTAGGGTTTGTGTTCTTGAGCAAAATTGGGGCTTTTTGATATAAACGAGTTATGGCCGAATTTTGTTATTAGTTCATGCTTAATTAAGTAGTGTAACATGTTTAGGTTGCTAAATGATCAAAAATTTGATCCTAAACATGATTTTTGAGCAAAATTGTTGACTTTTTAAGTCTAAAATACAAGAACTTGATTAATTTGATATGAATGCCATTTCAAACTTGTTTAATTGCTAGTAATGGTTATTTTGACATGTTATTTGAGTAGAATGCTTATGAACATTGTATACATTTTCATATATGCTTATTTGTAAAAGTGTAGAATTGTTAATTTTATGAAATTGTGTATAAGTTTAATATTGTTTAAACATGTCATTATGATTATTTTGATTTATGATTTTTCTAACACTAATGCATATTTGGATGCACAAAAATTGTGTTTAATGTGTTTTGCAGACTGAAAGGGGTGAATCTTCATCCGCTTCCCAGGCTCACAATGCTCCTCCTGAGAATGCAGATGAACAGGAGATTAACGACCGATACCAACAAAATCTACCGCATCAATTCATTTCATATTCAAATATACATGAGGCAGATTTACACCCTAATTTAAGATTTGACAGACATTGGATAGATTATCCAAAATATCAGAGGAACTTACACATTCTTCAGTCTAAGGATGTTGAAGTACCCAGGGTTATAGATTGGGAACGGTTAAAAACAGTGGTATTGGCCGAACCAATCAGGGAATTACTTTACCAAAGGTATGGTAATTCTACTTTTAATGATTGAGAATGTCTGTTCACTATACGTAGGCCTGTATATAGGGAATGATGTGTGGAATTATTATGTACTGTTGAAATAAATGATCAGGTAGCTAGCTTAACTGATCAGAGTTTTATTAGATTTTTATTAGGAGGAGTGATGCGCAATATGTCTCTATTAGATATGGCTCGGGCATTGTGTATATATACGCATGAGGAACTAGTATCTACTGATTGTCAAAGGTTAATAATTAATGTTAGAAGGGTTGATGATAATTTGATGAGAATGAAATATGGAGTAGAATGTCTAGATATACTCAATTTCGTGGGGGATCTTACTCTTATACCGATATTGATAGAGCTGAGCTAAGAGTGATTCATAGGTTCTTAGCAAACTCGATTACACAACGAGGTAGGAATAAAGAAAAGGTAAATGAAAATGATCTATTTTACCTCATGTGTATTCGAGACCCACAGAGCGTTGTGAACATACCTTACTGTGTGGGTTATTACTTATCGGTAATGGTAAGGGGTATCCGAAATAATAGTATAATAGGAGGTGGAATTTTCATTACTTTAATTGCTGAGTATCTCAATGTGGATAGAAGTCAGGGGGGATTATTAGTTGCAGTACCAGAACCCCGTGATAGAATTGATTTACGCGTGTATCATGGTGCAAAGGTTTTAAAGAAACAACATAACGCTGCAGTACCATATGATGGCATGCATCCCCAAGTAGAACGAGATCAGGAGCAAGGTAATGCGGGTGGAGGAAACCAGATGACAAATGTACAAAGAATAATGGCCCAAAGTGCATACAATCAGGCTATGCAACGTGAGTTTCAGGCTTGGCAATATCATCAAGAATATATCAAAGCCTATTCAGCATCTCAAGGTAGGAACTACATTCCTACTGAACCGGCCTATTTTCTTCCATGGACTAACGATACACAACCACCTTTTCCTTCATATGACCCATTCCAAGCGTATCAAAACATATATCACGAACCTTGGAACCCCTTCTGGTACAATCAGAATCAACCCTAATTTTCTTAGTTTTATTTATTTTATTATTTGTAATGTTACTACTTTTAATATTTATTTTGGTATTGTAATAGTTTTTATAGTTTTCTAACGTTTTAAATATTAGATTTTATAAATTTTTGAACGTGGGGTGATATACTCAACTTCAAATATATATATATATATATATATATATATGTTTGTAGTTTATCTTATGTACAAAACAGGGTAAAACATCGCACTTTCAAAGACTGGCATTAAGTTCAGCAAAAGCTATTAATTTTGACGCAAGACAAAAAAACAAATGTAATATAACAACGGCAGGAATGAACAAATGAAGTGCACCATTTATCATTCAAACAAACAACAATATGTTTGAAAACTTTGGTAAAAATTTAATCATTTTTCTACGCTAATCACCCTCAATAATTTAAATTGTTACTGATTTCTTGCAAATGAGGGCATTGCAAGATCTTAAGTGTGGGAAGGGATTAAATTCTTTAGGTTTTAAAAATTTGACTTATACACTTGGTTTAATAGTCACCGTTAAAATATTAGTAAAGCAGTAGTTGTATTAGAATCTAGTGCTCTCTGGTAATAAAGAACAGCCCTAGTTTTATATACTGACTACCCACTTCTAGTAATTTTTTTAAAAAGTTTTCAACTAAATGAACTCAAAATCATGTTTATACATATTTATGAACGATAAAACTAGGTGTTAACACCGAAATTATTGGTACCTCGAAAAGGACATAAATTGAGAAACAACCTAAAACGCTTGAATTCATTTAAAATGGAATAGAAGAGAATAAAAAGGTAAAGAAAGAAAAATAAAAGCCAAGTGTGGGAAAAATTTACCAAGTTATTTAGAACATAAATCACATATTTTTGTACAAATAATTGAAGATACTTTTGTTTTGGACAATATTAATCAGTTTTACCAAGTTTATTGTAATATAAATAGAATTTAAAAGGAAGTAAAGTCTTTCGAAAAAAAGAAACGCACTTCTTGATTTAGGTCAGGAAGTTGTCGTCCAGACCAGTTGTAAAGTCTACAAAAAACCTTGATAAGTTTTCTCGAAAATCAGCTGGAAATCCACGGACCTCAGCATCAAACATGGTCGCCATGT
The DNA here is from genome assembly GCF_046630445.1 of Rutidosis leptorrhynchoides. Classification (NCBI taxonomy): domain Eukaryota; kingdom Viridiplantae; phylum Streptophyta; class Magnoliopsida; order Asterales; family Asteraceae; genus Rutidosis; species Rutidosis leptorrhynchoides. Next base: position 150,923,908 of record NC_092339.1, read on the forward strand.
GGTCAGACTTATCCTATCCATGAGAGGATCTGTCTCGTACAATGGGGGGCATCGTGCAAATTAGCTTATAAGACTAATGAATCAGATCCCCATAAAGGATAATCTCCTTAAAAGATCAAAAATCAGCTTTTAAGCCTGATATTACTCAATCCTTGAAATTGACCTTAAAGATTGAGAATTACAAACTCATGGAATTCAATGATATCTAAACTCGAGCTTGAATGAGAAAATATTTTGATCAAATTACAAACCGATTTATTTTCTGAAAACCTATTTTCAATGCGTTCATTACCATTGAAGATAAAATCCTAAGAATTCACCGGAATTCATTAGGTCACCTGAACCAAATCGGGTGTCAACCGTAAAGACAGTGTTTGTATAGCATGGTCGAAGACAGGACCTTGTGCCAGACCGAAAAACTATAGGGTGATCTTTACTATTGCTCCTACAAAGGGTAGTAATTGCATCCAACACGTTGTGGACCATGAACATCTGCATGTCATTAGACATTGCCTTAACAGTTGCTTGTTCAACGCTTTCCTTTACAACCGGAAGGTAGTTTACCGAAAGGTAATATACGGAGCAAGTATACTGAACGTGTTGCTTTCCTAATATAAGGTTAGCAAGTGGGTGACACAAAACCGCAAGTTTTGAGCTAAAATTTTAAAATCTGAAACCCATAAAAACATTTTCCAAACACCGGTGAAGGGATATTCCGGAAAACTTATCTAGGGTAAAAGCTAGAATGTATTTTCAAAAGATCAAATGTTTTCATAAAGATCCAATTTCCTTAAGAATCTAAATTTTTATAATCATGTGGGACTGTAAACCACAATGTTACTATCATTGTTCATACCGCCATATTAAAATCACTTATGTACAAAGTGTGAAGAATAAAGAAGTGATTCAAGTATGTTTATATTCAAGTTCTATATTGCTTGAGGACAAGCAACGCTCAAGTGTGAGAATATTTGATAATGCTAAAAACGAACATATATTTCATAGCATTATCCTTCTAGAAAGACAAGCTTTTAGTTGCAATTGTTTTAATTCCAAGTGATATTCGTTTAAATAATAAAAGGTGAAGATAAAAGATAGATTCGGCGATTTGAAGACGCAAATGACCAAAAAGCTAAAAAGTACAAGTTACAATCCAAGTGGTTCAAATTATTGATGAGAAACGTCTAAAAATGACAAGAGTACAAGTCGCAAAACGCAAAGTACAAGATATTAAATTATACGAAAAGGCGTTCGAAATTTCGAAACCAAGACATGAACCAACTATCAATGTGCGACTCAACGAAGCTAAAAGTACAAGTCAACTATGCACAAGAATATAATATAATATATAATTAATTATATATATATATTATATATTATATTATACAAAGCCGCCCACGTTTTGGATGCATTTGGTGAGCTGGAAACCAAACCTCCACGACTGCGGAGCTGTGAGGCACAAAAATACCGCAATCGCGGAGCAGCACAGGATCAAATGGGCCTATAAAAGGCCGAGCATTTGGCCGAACTCCTTACCTCTTTTTCTTCTTTCTATCTACGAAATATATATATATATATATATATATATATATATATATATATATATATATATATATATATATATATATATATATATATATATATATATATATATATATATATATATATATATATATATATATATATATATATATTTATAATTATAATTATAATTATAATTTAAGTTTAATAATAATAAGGTTATTGTAGCGAATGTTTTAAAGTTTTGTAAGTCGAAATTCTGTTCGTGTAACACTACGCGATTAATACTCATTGTAAGTTATGTTCAACCTTTTTAAATTAATGTCTCGTAGCTAAATTATTATTATGTTTATTTAAGCCGAAGTAATCGTGATGTTGGACTAAATATTAAGACGGGGTTATTGGGCTTTGGACCATAATTGGGGTTTGAACAAAAGATCGACACTTATGGAAATTGGACTATGAGCTATTAATGGGCTTTATATTAATTAAATGATATCTCGTTGATTTAATATAAAGATTTATAATTTGACGTATTTATATTTAATCACATATGCTTGACTGGGTACGGTGGGCGGGATATTTATAAATACCAATAATTGTTCATTTAACCGGACACGGGGATGGATTAATAGTCACTGGACTCATTAAAACAGGGGTGGATTACATTCAAGGGTAATTGGTGTGATTGTTAACAAAGTATTAAAACCTTAGATTACACGCAGTTGATAACCTGGTGTATTCATTAAACAAAGTATTAAGACCTTGTTACAGTTTAATTCCCCAATTAGTTGGAATATTTGACTTCGGGTATAAGGTTAATTTGGCGAAGACTCTCGCACTTTATAATTATGACCGATGGACTATTATGGACAAAAACAGATGGACATATCGAATAATCCAGGACAAAGGACAATTAACCCATGGTAATAAATTAAAATCAACACGTCAAACATCATGATTACGGAAGTTTAAATAAGCATAATTCCTTTATTTTATATCTCATCGTACTTTTATTTATCGTCAATTTACTTATCATACTTTAAATTATTGCACTTTTAATTATCGTACTTTTATTTTATCGCATTTTTATATATCATCATTTACTTTACGCTTTAAATTAAGTTATATTTATTTTTTTATATTTTGCATCAGGACTTAAAATCGACAAACCGGTCATTAAATGGTAAAAACCCCCTTTTATAATAATAATAATACTACTTATATATATATATATATATATATATATATATATATATATATATATATATATATATATATATATATATATATATATATATATATATATATATACAAATATAGTGGTGAAAAATATAGCGTTAAACTCAGCTAGCTCCCTGTGGAACGAACCGAACTTACTAAAAACTACACTACTCTATGATTAGGTACACTGCCTATAAGTGTTGTAGCAAGGTTTAGGTATATCCATTCTATAAATAAATAAATAACTTGTGAAAAATTGTATCGTATTTAATAGTATTTCGTAGTAAAATATAATCTATTTCGTACTACACGTCGCACACATCAAGTGGCTTGGAAATTTTTCTTTGATTCACTTTCTATTCCATATGTCATGATATTGGAATTTCTATATGAATTAGCATAACATAATCACGTTGATCAGGCGTCATTATGTTTCACTAATTCACACTTTCATTCGAAGGTCACTCCATAGGGTCAGGATATGTGATCAAACTACAGAATTTTTTTTTATTTGAAAACTTTCTAAGAACTTAAAGCTCAATTGCCGTTTAAAGAGTTCATAACCTAAAGCGTTTCCCAACGCACTAAAGATTTCATGGAGAGAATCTTCATGAGTCTAGAGGATATTTTCTGGTTCGCAAACCAAGGCATCAAGGTATGTATTATAACAATAATGTTATGTACATGACTGTAATAAATGACATGGAAAATGTCGTGAAATTCAGAAGTAATTAATGACATCCTTAGGAAAGTAAGCAGGGTATCGAGAAGGATGCTAATGAAAGATACAAGGGTAAGATATAAAGAAACGTATAATAAGGAAGCACTAAAAACTAACGCAGGAATAT